>NW_015167577.1:191606-210376 GCF_001447785.1 Gekko japonicus | reverse complement strand
TTCTCAGTAGAGGATGGTAAGCAGTGGGGTACCATAGGGATCAGTACTCGGTCCGATGCTTTTTAACTTGTTTATTAATGATTTGGAATTGGGAGTAAGCGGTGAAGTGGCTAAATTTGCAGATGACACAAAGTTGTTCAGGGTGGTGAGAACCAGGGAGGATTGTGAGGCACTCCAAAGGGATCTGTCGAGGATGGGCAAGTGGGCAACAACATGGCAAATGGGGTTCAAGGTAGCTAAGTGCAAAGTAATGCACAATGGGGCCAAAAACGTTGATTGGGTCTGAACTGGCAGAGACTTACCAAGGGAGAGATCTTGGAGTCATAGTAGATAACACAATGAAAATGTCGAGACAGTGTGCAACTGCGATAAAAAAGGCCAACGATATGCTGGGGATTATTAGGAAGGGAACTGAAAACAAATCAGCCAGTATCATAATGCCCCTGTATAAATCAATGGTGCAACCTCATTTGGAGTACTGTGTACAGTTCTGGTCACCACACCTCAAAAAGGATATTATAGCATTGGAAAAAGTGCAGAAAAGGGCAACTAGAATGATAAAACGGTTGGAACACTTTCCCTATGAAGAAAGGTTAAAGTGCTTAAAGTGCTTGGGGCTCTTTAGCCTGGAGAAATGATGGCTGAGGGGTGACATGACTGAGGTTTACAAGATTATGCATGGGATAGAGCAGGTAGAGAAAGAAGTACTTTTCTCCCTTTCTCACAATACAAGAACTCGTGGCCACTCCATGAAATTGGTGAGCAGTTGGGTTAGAACAGATAAAAGGAAGTACTTCTTCACCCAAAGAGTGATTAACACATGGAATTCCTTGCAACAGGAGGTGGTGGCGGCTACAAGCATGGACAGCTTCAAGACTTCAAGAGAGAATTGGATAAAGATATGGAGCACAAGATATCTATAGGAACTCTCAATCTGGGGCAAGTGATGCTCTGTATTCTTTCTTGTTGCTTGAGGGGGGGGTCAACAGTCGGAGGGCTTCTAGTGTCCTGGGCCCACTGATGGACCTCCTGATGGCACCTGGTATTTTTGGCCACTGTGTGACAGAGTGTTGGACAGGATGGGCCATTGGCCTGATCCAACATTGGCTTCTCTTATGTTCTTATTTGGTTTTAGAATTCATACTGGATTCCCCTCTCTGTACTACTGTGGATTCTTTAGCAAGATTCTACAGCAGGTAAAGAAGAAGGGGGTGACAAAGAATGAGATGGTTAGACAGTGTTATTGATGCAATGGACATGAAGTTGAGAAAACTCCAGAGGACGATGGAGGACAGGAGGGCCTGGCATGATGTGGTCCATGGGGTCACGAAGAATCAGACTCAACTGTGTGACTGAACAACAACAGCAGCAGGTGGGCACATCAGGAGGTGAAAAGATACCAACTGAAAGTGTCCAGTAAATATTTCTCATTGATTTTACCTATCATATCTCCCCCAACCCTCACTTACTACTATCACTGTCAGTTTTGAAACACACTAAGGACTTCTGTAGGGATTTTAAAGGAGCCCTAAAGTCCAGAATGGCCATTGTATTCAGGATTCATTAATGTCTGTCTCTGGAGGAAGGGAGAGATGAAGGGCATTTTTGTTAATGTAGAGACTTTGAAGAACCCTCTTTTTCCACAGATGAGTGCTGGCTCATTTACAGGATGGAAGCTTGGGTTATGATTTTCAATTGCTGCTTTTGACGGCTGTGGTTACCATGATTGGATTTGGTTAGAATTCTATTATCTCTATGCATTAGATTCCACTTAAAAGATAGGAGGAGACAGAAGGAAAGGAATTTACCTACCTGAAGCACACACAAGGTCTGCATAATAGGTTTTAATCCAAGTTTACATTCATTTCAGACTGGCTGATCCATAACATAATGAGATCTGTCATGCACAAGTCATCTTGCTGTAACCGAAATATGAATAGACACATTATCTGAAATGTGGCCGACAGGTATTGCTATTTATAAAGGAAAGACAAAAAATGCAAAGAATGTCCCATTTCACATGGTGTTTACGTGTCATAGTAATCTAACTAAGAACTATTTGTCAATTTTGTCAGCATGATCTCTCCCACACTAAAATACCATCAAAGGTCAGGAATATGCAAGAAGACATTTATTCCTGAGCACTTGGGTGGATAGGAACAGCCTCCTGTTCACAGCGGTTTTTCTGTGGAAGAAAAGCAGTAGGTTGTGAGGTTTGGAAGTTCCTCACTATTCCAGAATGTTGATTCTTCTGTTTCTGAGGACAGACCTATGTGTTATGAGAAAGGTGGGAGACCATCAAAATGGCGGGTGAATATTGAGTTGCTCTGTCCCAGCAGTCAGCAAAGCTTATCCTGTCATCATACTGTGCCTTTCATGCCTCTCTATTGGGAGTGTGCATCCAGATATACC
This sequence comes from Gekko japonicus, assembly GCF_001447785.1. Taxonomy (NCBI): domain Eukaryota; kingdom Metazoa; phylum Chordata; class Lepidosauria; order Squamata; family Gekkonidae; genus Gekko; species Gekko japonicus. Next base: position 207,964 of record NW_015167577.1, on the reverse strand, counting down.
CAAGCCAAAAATATACTTGTCATTCACCACTTTGGGTATATCCAAATAAAAACAAACACTCCTGGAATTCTTGGAGTAACAAAAAGCTCTCTCTTAAAATTTCAGGCGTCTTTCTGAGTGTTAGAATTCCCCCCCCCCCAACACAATATCCCTTTAATTTTTTTAAAGAAAAAAAGGGGGAAGGAAGGCATGACTTACCAGCTCTCTGAGGCTATATTGCACCTGTGGAAGTAGAATCTGCCTGGTCCCAACAGCTCAAAAATGGTGCCAGGATGTTGAGCCTGTATGCGAGCTCCTGGCCAGGGCTTTGTGAGGCTCTGGAAGTCTTTGTGAGGCTCTTGAGATTCACAGCAGCTTCCAGAGACTCACAAAAGCTTTCAAAGCTGCACAAATGCTTCCAGAAACTAACCAAGGTTTCCACAGATTTGCAAAGGTTCCCAAAGCACTGGCTGACCATGATTTGCAGACAGGCACCTGTGTACCAGCCAAGCAGCCATTCTCTGGCTGTTGGGGGCTTGAGCTGACTCTTCTTCCACAGGCCTATGGGCTTGAAGGACATCCCAAGGTACTTGCAGCACCTTGGGATGGTCATGGCCAGGCTGTCATAGGGGCATCATACTGGGTGAAGTACTCGATAGAGAACCATCGCAGGTACCCCCCCAAAGGGGGGGGGGGTCCTGATTGGCCTGGGCCATTACCCCTCAAGACTTCTCTCCCTTCCTGTGTGGTTGTGCTTGTGTGAAGTTTACTGTCAGTTTCTTTGTTGTGTCTTCCTAGGAAGTTTATTATTTCTACTTGTCGGTGCACTGCTTTCACCCCATGCCTGACATGATCCCAGGCCTTGTCTTCCCCTGGCTTGGTGTTCCCCAGGGGTATGGGCCTGTGTGGAAGGTCCATCATCCCAGACAGTAGCGGTCTCTGGGGAAGGGGTTTACCATTCTTGCTGATGCCATGGTGGATCCTGATGCCAGCTGGTGGGTGGTAATTGGAGGCATCACCAGAGGGGTCCTGCCTATGAAAATAACAGAACAAACATTCTATATCTGGACACCCAGGTTTTGATCTCTACTTTGCTATGGAAGCTTGCTGGGTGACATTTAGGGTTGCCAGGTCCCTACCTCTTATCTAGGGTCTCTGTGTGTGGGGAGTTATCAGGTCAAATGCTAGACCATCCCCTGTCAACATCCCTGTACAGGGATTAGCCCACCCAGGCCAGGCCAGGAATGGGAGGGAATCCTGTACTTTTCAGTACGTTAAGAAACAAGCCACGAGACAGTCTGTACCATCTCTGGGCTTCACAAGAATTTGCCACCAGAACCTCTTTTCACTAGTCCCTGCATTTCCTAAGGGAGAGATTCCAACCCTTAGTTAGCATCTGGGATTTAACACAGTAGCAACTCCATACAGAAATGCACACTCTTACCAAGGTAGCATATGTGGTCTGGGTTAGGCACCAGGCTTAGACTTGAAATTCAGTTACAACATCAAAGACAAATTAGCAATAAGAAGGATCTTTATTCAGTACAGATCTTAGCATAGACTACCAGAGATTACAAAAATAACAAAAGCTAAGGCTGTTTGCCTTAACTACACATTGAAGATACATAGTTACCACATCAGGAACATCCACAGTCCAGAATAGTCCAAGGGATTTTGAATGGAAATCCCATTTTTGCATACCATGTGCTCCAAGTCACAAAGCAACTCTTTGTCTCTCAAGAGGCAGCATTTCAGGTGCAATAAAACAGATAATGGAGAACAGGAAGAAGAAGAACCTCACTCCCATAGGGATCAAACAATTATACCCCAATTCCAGTCACAAATTAGATGTGACCATCAGCCAATTGTGAGTGGGCATGGGTGTGCCCAATTGTTGGTTGCCATAGCTGCGTGTGGGGATAGGCTATAAGTCTGGGACCCCACCTGCAGTCATCTGACCCAAACTCCAGCTACTTCATTGTGTACGTGACTGGTCACAAGTGGGCCAGAAAGTGTAGCCATGAGGTCTGGCATTTGGCATGAAAGTGTGAAAGAATGTGGGTTTATGGCATGGCTACTGAGGCCATGTAGCCTCACCATTTGGCTTGCAACAGGAACAAGACACAGCATGTTATCAAAAGACATCACAGGAGAAGGCATGTGAATATAGAAGCAATATTTCTATACAATCCCCTAGAGCATCCCCTGGCAACCTGCCCAGCACGAAGACGTCACCTTCAGGTGACATCGTGCTGGGCACCTTGGCCCACTCCAGGCACTTTGGGGGCGGGGTTCCCACAACCGGCTGGATCCAGGCCATCAGGTCAGGGGCCCCTAGAGTGGACAAACCCCCACTCCAGGGGATCTGGAAGCCCTAGTGACCTTGGGCCAGTCACATATTCTCAGACTAACATAGATTTGTTGTGAGAATAAAATGGAGGAGAGAAGAATGTTGTAAGCTACTTGGACTTACAAGGACTTATAAGGTATAAAAGAAATAAATTGTAATCTACCTTGAACAAAGAGGAAAAATAGGATATATATGTTTAATATATTAACCAATAAAAATAATTAAGTCAAAAATAGGGCTATTCTCAAACAAGGAGAAAAAAAATATGGAAATATAATTCTGTTGATGTCAGTAAATAGAGGGGAAAGTGGATCATGCCAGAACAAAAACCCCTGAGTGAATGGGACAATCCAGGAGGTAAAGTATTTCCGAAGTGCAATATTTAATGATGTGTGGATCCCCCATTTTAATTCTGTACATTAATAATGCCAAAAGAGGAATGCCTTGATTGGGTTTTTAATTTTTTTTATTGCTTTTCCACTACACATACTACAAGGAAAGGGAAATGGGGCTAAGACTAAAATACAAAGCTAAAGCAAGGACCAACTTTCGTAATTATATAAATAGCTTATTGTATTTCCCAAACTTAAAGTAAACTAAAAATACATGAGGAATATAACAGTTTAAGATTAATATAGAGTCAAACTAAAACAAGCAAAACTAGCCATAATAGATGTAAGCCAGTTTCTCATATAACAAACGGATAAAAGACTTTCAGAGTTAAACTACATATTATTTTGCATAGTTCTTGTTTTTCTTGAGTTTGCTCTTGTCATAGGTCAATCTAACTTTGAGGGGTTTCGGAGTGGCTTCTCCTTTTTCATCATTAGAGTCTTCTGAGGATTTGTCAGTTGTACTTCCACTTCCTCCCAATTCATGTTCACTTTCTTCTTCAGTTTGTTTAGTGTCCTCTGTTTTCCCTTTTTCTTTGGCTGTTTGATATTTCTTCACAAAAGCCTTTGTTTTTTGTACAGAATAAATCTCTTTCTTATCTTTGTAGTTGAAGATAAGTCCTTCCGGAAATATCCATCTGTAGGGAATGGATTGTTTGCATAAAAAAGAAGTTAAATTCTTATACTGTCTCCTCCGCTTTCATATTTCAAATGCAATGTCTTTTAGTATTAGGATTTCTTCATCTTGGATTTTCAGGGTTATCCCATTAGTAGCTTTTAAAATTATGTCTCTTGTTGATCTCTTGGAGAACTTAACAAATACTTCACCAGGCAGTTTATTTTTCTTAATGAAATCTGGGTAGGTTCGATAAACCATATCCATATCGCTTTGTATGAGTTCCACTTTCAAATCTGTCACTGGTGCCAATGCTTCACTTAATATCTGTTTTAAGTTCTCCCCTTTTTGTTCTGGGATATCCTGGAACCTCAAGTCATATAATTATTTCTCCATTTAAAGTTGTAATAGCTGCTCTTTATCAGAAATTGGCTCTTTTCTACCACCTCCAGTCTCTGATTTATCAAATTTGTCTTAGCTTCAACTTGTACAACCATTTTATGAGTTTCTTCTGTCTGGTAGTTGTTTCTTTCAGGTGTTTCTAAAGATCATCAAATTTACTGTTGAGATTAGTCATCTGGCCAGCAGTGAGCACAAAGCCATAGTTAACATGTTTGGGAAATCAGTAGGCATTTCCGGCTTGTGTCTCGATGACTGTGAGCTGGCAATTCCTGGAGAAGAAGTCTTTTTCAATGCCATTTTATCTCCTTGTACAGACATTGTTTACATAAGAAAAAGTTTGTTTGGACACTCCGAAGGTCTGTTTATTTAATTGTGCTCTAAGCTGGTCTGCACCGTCTTTGGCTATGTTGATTTTCAGCATCAACTGGCTCTCTGCCCTTCGCTTTATACACCGTGATTTTTCCCTGGGGGGGGGGAATTCCCCACTCCTCCTCTACTGATTCGTGTGGTTGCTTCTCTGCTTAGTTAAATACGTTCAAACTCACAGTTCATCCCGACATTTGCTTCAGGGGCTGGGTGGGAGCAACAAGGCGCTAGATCTTGCTTGTTTTCTTTGACATGCGCCTCTACATCCATGATGGTCTCACAGTGGCAGGACCTATAGGGTCAAAGGGGAGCCTCAATTCTTCGGCTGCTGCTTTAGAAGAGATACCCCTCACACTCCAGGTGATGAGCTCCCTGCAAGTGCTCTTGGGGGGCCCAGAATCATCTGAGACCCCTCCCATCCATGGCGATAATGGGGCACTCACATCAGAGCGAGATGCAGCACGCCCATCCAGCAAGTCATCAAAACTGGAACCGGAATGCCTTGATTGTTGAGACTGGCCCCAGTGTGAAACCACATAAACTGTTGCAAGCATTTCAGAATTGAATGTCGAATTCCAATCTGTACATTGTGATATTCATGTTTTTAAAATGTGTGTGTTTATGAGCGATGGGCATTTTTTAATGAAAGAAAAAATTCTTTGTGATGGGGCATTAGGTAAATTAATATTCCATGCTTGAGGCTGGGCTTGCAGACTTCCAGAGTTTCCTCAAGATATGAAATACATTCTTCCTAACTATCTCATGGAAACATTCGTGTTGAATACAGCTATCTTTCATCTTTATTGCAGACACCAACTCATGGGTTAGAAATGCCGCTTGCTGATAGATTAAGCCAGACAGAACTGACTTTTTTTCTCCTTCTGATTTTCATGGTTGGTTGTGCTGGACAATAGTCTGTATGGGATGAAATAACATTGGAGAACTTTCAGTTGTTTTACTCTAAATCTTTTGCTATGTGATTCTCAAAGATCTGTTATTTATATTTTGTTGCAGTTTACAGGCACTCCTCACTCTAGCTCCTGCAAGTCAGGCTGAAGGAAAGATACACCTACAGTAACAGTGAAGTCCTAAGCATAGCCACACCCTTTTTAACCCATCGATTCCAGTGGATTTTTAAAATATTAACTTGATTTAGGATTGCACTGTAAATATTTTAATTTAGAAGGTTTTTTTTTTTTAAAAAAAAATTAAATTACGTTTGAAAGTTATTGCTGCCTGGCTGAATTATTCAGATGTCATAAATTAAATCATGTTGTTATGTCCTCTTTACTACACAGCATAGTATACATCTTGTTAAGAAAATTGGGGGGAATAAAACTGTTTCCAAACAGTTTATCTTGTTGTTCTTCAGTGCAATACCATTTCTTTCTCCTATTTTATTCTGCCCTTTCAGTGGCCAAGCCATCCAGACTCTGCTCTCAGGCTTGAAGAAGGTGCCAAGGTAGAGACAGTTTGTGTGTGCTCAAGATGGTGTTTATTAAAGATTACTTTGGTGTTACAGGCAAGGTTACAGTTACAACCCCCCAAAGAATAGCCTTACAACATCATTTCAGGTCTCTGGAGAGTCCTGACAGAGGTGGATGTGCTCCAGGGTCTGTGTGTGCTGTGGTGTCCTTGTGCTGTTCCAGACCTGTCAGCAGAGTCTGAAGGGCCAAGGGAGGGTGAGGGGTTGTGAGGGTTTTACACAGGCTAATAGCTATGTTCTGAGGACAAAACAAACAAGGAGTCAGGCACCTGTCTGGAGATGTCTCCACCCAGGAAGTCTGCCCGTTTATGCTACTCCTAAGGTGTGTTCAGGTATGTACTACAATACTAGGCACAGCTAGCTGGGAAATAGCCTTGGCAGTCTGCAGACTTCCAGTTGAGTGAAAGAGGGCAGATGAAGGGTAAGCATGGCATAGATGAAGATTCACTGTTACCTCCTTGCCATATAATGGTCTTCTGCTCCAGGTTGGGAATTACTTGGAGATTTTTGGGGCGGAGCCTGAGGAGGGAGGGGTTTAGGGAAGGGAGAGGAGAGGCTACAATGTGGTATGATGCAATAGAGTCCACCTTCCAATGTGGCCATTTTCTCCAGGTGAACTGATCTCTGTTGCCTGCAGATCAGTTGTAATCCCAGGAGACATCCAGCCATGACCTGGCAGTTGGCAACCCTGTCTTCCATATGCATCTCCAGGACACACCCATCCTTCAAGGAGCTCAACACAATGCACAGAGTTCTCCTCTCCTCCATTTTATCCCCACAACAAGCCTGTGAAGTAGGGCAGGCTGAGAAAGAGTTAGTGGCCCAAGATGATCCAGTGAGCTTCATTGATGAATGGGTTCTTGAACTCTCTCTGCTATATTGTTGGCAGAGTGCCTATGCAGCAGTCAGGACACAACTGATTAAAGTAAAGAAAGCTTTATTTAGGACTAGCCTGCTACCTGTTCTTCACTACGGTACTTAAGTTCCGTAAATCCAGTTATAATACTGATGATGTGAAATTTGAAATGTGACATTTCTTGCAGGAATTCTAACCGAGAAGATTGTAGTGTAACAAATGAGACATATGTACTTTTTCTCTACTGAAGGACCTCTTTCTATATCACATTGGTGGTTCTGCCCTCAGGTACTAGGATCACCAGGCTGCTTCATGAGCTCACTCTGGAGCAGGCCACATAGAACTGTCCATTTAAGAAGCAGTCGTCTGTTAAGTCAACTCCTGCTACCTTCCACGAAAGTGATGGCCTCTCTATTTTTGTTCCTGGATTGTTTTGCTCATATGGAGACTGTGTTGTTCTGAGCACCTCAAGGTGATCTTGCCGGTACTTGGCCTGTGCAGCTCAGTACACTGCAGAAGTACTATGTGCAAACATTTTTGCTGCATTCCTAAGTTGCCTCTTCCTTGTAGCGTTGGTGTATCTGGCTCGACGTTTGCCAGGAGCTTTCTTGGGGGCAGTAAGAGGTGAGAGGTGTGAGGGGGAGTTAGTGTGAGGGAGTGGTGATGTGGTGGACATTTCTTCAGGTTCATGAGGGAGGCACACATTGAAATGGCTCCTAGAAATGTCCTTTACTACTTCCCTATAAACATTTATACCCTGGCCCTGCTCCTATACCTGACAGACAACAGCCTGTCTGGTGTTGGGGGGGATTGTATTTAAAGGCATTGGGGAGGCTGGGCCAGCAGCAGTGCTAAGGCAATCCTGCTGAGCAAACCTCCCCGGTGGCTGTAAGCATCCTACCTAGTCTCCTACACGTGACAGGCAGCTGCCTGTCCAGTGTAGGACGGGGAGGGGGAGGACTATTAGAAGCCACTGTGGAGGCAGGGATGGCATGATCACTAAGGCGTTACTGCTGGGTCAGGCTCCCTCGTGGCTTTAAGCACACTGCAACCACTGCTGCACCTGACAGACAACCACCTGTTAGGTGCAGGAGGTGGGGGAGTGTGGTGGGGGGAGTGTGTTGGAAGCCATCAGAGAGGCTGGGCCATCAGCTTTGCTTCACCTCACAGGTGGTTCTTGGCCACTCCTGATTTCCTCAACTGTCATTAGCTCTCTGCAGTCCCCTGTAACTGTTGGGTTTTGGGTTTTTTTACCTCAGAACACTGAGCTCTGCAGCTGACCAATCGGAGAGTGGGAGGTGCACAGAGGCAGCTGTCTGGCAGCTGCATAGGAATCAATGGTAGGAGCACATTTTCCCCCTTTTGACCCACTTAGGGGTCGAATTTCTAAAAATCCATTCTTAGTGAGCACCTATGCCATCGTAAGAGCGCTCCCCCCTAATTTGGTTTCTCTAGGTCCAGTGGTTTGGCCTGGGTGTTGATTTTACGGTGAGGGGACTTTCTTATATATATAGAAGTAAAATACTGGATAGGAAAGAGAAGTGAGAAAAGTAGCAACCTTGTTAGCAGAGAGAGTTCGAGACTATTCTACAAGAAAAGCCTAAAAGTAGCATTCTGAATACATACAAGAAGAAGCCCCTTTAGAAATAAGGTATTCCCTGTACAGTCCTGCCTAGCTACAGCTTGCTGCCTCTTTCAGGATTCTTCTTTCTTCTTTTTTGTACATGAGACATTGCTATATTCCAGTATATATAACATTGGCTATCTATATGCATGACTGCAATGCATAAAATGAAACTCACACTGTCTAACTCAGTGAACTGTTTCTGTTCAAGTCACATACGGAAAACCTGCTGTAACCAATATAGATATTGTTCCTTACAATAATCCATGTGAGTTATTACTGTCATTTTAAAAACTCAGTATAAAGCAGCCTCATTTATTCAAGGACATACGTATGCATATATATCTATATACGAGGTATTCCTTGAAAATGTGATCCTAGTAAAATTCCCTTTCCACTGCTTATTCATAATTTAAGAATTACTTGACTTGAGATCAAATATCTGCCTAGTAGCTAAAATAATTGGCTATTTGAAGCAGTATTTGTATGCAAAATAAAAGACAGCATAAAGAATATAAGTGATAAATAAGCAGGTGGATCAACCATTCCATGATTCTGGAAACTAGAACTTCAATGGAAATTGCTGCCAACAACATTCATATATGACCATTTCTGTAGAACATGAGAAACCTTCCCCCCAGCTTCTACAAAGGTAAAAGGGGTGTAGTATAATGCAATGGAGGGCACTTTTTAAAAAGTGAATAGGATTGTAGTATATTCCACTGTTTATTGTATGCTTTATCTTGCTCTTACTGTATCATATATTCTAATAGTAACCCGTGGCACCCATCTGTGGATAGCTAAATCTGTGGATTGAGGCCACACAGAGGTTAAACAGATTTTTTTAGAAAACTTGGGGCACTTCCAGGGGTTAAATTATCTGCAGGAACAGAGACACTCTTCCCTTCTTACCTGTGTGGTAGAGGCTGGGAGCCTCAGTGGGCCATTCAGGAGCTGCTTCAGGAGCTGGGTTCAGCAATGGCAGGCACTGGGAGCCACTCTGGACTCAGAGTGGCTCCCAGTCATGGCTGCCACTGGGCTCCAAGGCTCCCCCCTGCAAGTTTCACAGGCTCTCACTTGTTGTTTTCAATTTTTGTAATTTCATTTTTGCACTGTTTATGACACATTTTTTGCACTGTGTCCTTTTTTTGTACTAGTCCTATTGTACTGAGTTGTTTTTTTTTGGGGGGGGTTGTATGTCATGCCATCTCATGAGCCTACCTGATCACTCTGGTCATCTTCAGAGGTTATGCATTGGGTGGCCCCAACATCTCAGGCTAGATGGGTGGCAGCCCCCAGAAAGGGCCTTCTTCATTGTGGCACCCAAACTCTGGAACTCATTCCCCAGGGAGATTTGTCTTCCTCTGTCATTGTCTTCCACCAGTGGGTGAAGTGCACAGCAGTGCCCTAGCACTACCAATCAATTCTGCAATTCTTAGAATCATAGAATGTTAGAGTTGGAAGGGACCTTGCAGGTCATCTAGTCCAACCCCCTGCACTCTGCAGGAGCATAGCCAAAAGATAACCCTACAACATACCCGAAAGATGGTCGTCCAGCCTCCACTTGAAAATGTCCAGCGAAGGAGTATCCACCACCTCTCGAGGCGGTCTGTTCCAATGCTCAACCACTCTTACAGTTAGGAAGTTTCTCCTGATATTTAGCCGGTATTGACCCCCTTGTAATTTCCACCCATTAGATCTAGTCTTGCAGTCCGGAGCAAAAGAGAATAGATCTGCTCCATCTTCTACATGACAGCCCTTCAAATATTTGAAGACTGCAATCATGTCCCCTCTAAGCCTTCTCTTTCCCAGGCTAAACATACCCAACTCTTTCAGCCTTTCCTCATAAGACTTGGATTCCAACCCTCTCACAATCCTCGTTGCCCTCATCCAGACATGCTCAAGCTTGTCAACATGCTTCCTAAAATGTAGTGCTCAAAACTGGACACAGTACTCCAGGTGAGGCCTGGCCATAGCAGAATAGAGCGAAACTACCACCTCCCGTGATCTGGACACAATGCTTCTGTTAATGCATCCTAAGATTGCATTAGCTTTCTTTGCAATCACATCGCACTGCAGGCTCATGTTTAGCGTCATCTGCAAATCTGATAAACATCCCCTCCATATCTTCCCCCAGGTCATTTATAAAAACAGTGAACAACACTGGGCTCAGGAACGAGCCCTGCAGCACTCAACTCAATCCTTCCATGTAGACACAGAGCCATTTACGAGCACTCGTTGGGTATGCTTTTTCAACCAACCATGAATCCATCCATTTAGTAACTCTGTCAAAAAAGGAGATAAGGTTGGTCTGGCATGACTTATTCTTGATAAACCCATGCTGGCTACTACCAATTACTACCAATCTGATTATAGGGAACAGTTTACTACTCATTCCTGAAACCTCCAGCCAAACATCTTCCTTGAAATGTTCATACTAGTCAACTAGTTAAAATTAACCAAATAAAACGTAATACAGTATCTCCATTCCACTGTATTTATGGTCACCAAGATTGGAGTATTTTTGGAATTGTTCACTGTTTAAAGCATTACATGGGATGTGGAGAACTGCACTTTCCTGTTCATAACTACTGTACCAATCCTGAATATTTTTATTACTGTATTTTTTTTTTTAAAAAAATGTTTTACTGTACCGAACAGGCAATGTTGAACCGAAAAAGCAATTACAAAAAAAAAAAAAATGTTCTGATGCCCCTGTGTTAGAGCAAGCCTGCATTGTTATCACCTTGCCTTAGCACAGTCATGGTCTTCATCAGGGCTGAAACATGCTGAGGTTGACTGGCAAAGCAGGAGACTGTATTGCTCCTGCCCCATTGTGCTGCTGCTTTGTTCCTGAAGCATTCTATTGTAGAAGATTGGAACTTTACTTTCTTTCCCAACTCTGAATCTACTGGAGAGAACAACAGTGGTTCCCATGAGGTCTAAACTCTTGGTTATTCAAGCAAGAACACAGCTGTGAGTTAATTAAACTCTATTATCACCAGACAGTGGGAGACTTCCTTTCTGCCCCTACTGTTGAAGATGTGGCCCCTGCATCTGAAGGCGAAAACAGGCATTTTACCTAGCAATTCTCTCTACTTTTGCATGTTGGCTGAATTGTGGTTAAAGGCTGAACAAGGAAGAGAACATAGAAGTGGTATTTTATGTTAGATTGAACAACTTAATTTCTCCATTAGTCTTTCAGTTTACCTGTTAAATTTATCTACAAAGAGTGTGCCATGCTAATCTAAAATAACTGGAGAGGATTCAGAGAAAATGTGACTGAATAAATTAGGCTATTCAGAAGGAAAACAGAAAATACAGGACCAAATATAGCATGGCAATATATGAGGGAGGAATTCTGAATTTCACAGGGCCAAACCACGCATTACAATGTACATGTGTGCAAGCATTTTGTTCACATGGAGACCTCCAGTAAGAATAACAAATAACACCCCCAGAGCTATTTTGGCTTGGGAAAATTGGATGGCGGGAGGCAGAACAAATAGTAGTTTAATCTGCAGCAATTAGCAGGTGATATTATTTAGCTCTATTCAGTTAAAAGCTTCAACCCCTCATTACCACATATTAAATCTCTTTTGAAGGGATAAGACATTTTTCCTGTTCCAGTTGGCAACCTTATCTGACCCTGAGATACCTGCTCATTGGCCCTGTTGATGCTACAATGCTTCTATAGCCCAGCTGTGAAAACAACTGGCTGAGCCACAAGCTACTATCGAGCCCTGTATAATGCAGTTCCTGCCAATAAATACGTAATTGAAATAAAAGAATGGGGCAGAGCCATGGTTCAATGTTAGAGCATCAAGCCTGCATGCAGAAAGCTTCAGATTCAATCCCCGCTATCTTAAGATAAAAAGTCCTTTTTTAAGTAATAGAAATTCTCTTTGTATACATAAAGCACCAGATTCAATCCCTGTTATCTGTAGTTAAATGGATCTCAGTTAAAAAAAAGAAAGAAAAACTAGGAAGGACCTTGGGAAACTACTGTGTGACAAAACAGACAGAACTGGGCCAGAACAATCATTGATCTGCCTCTATTTGAAGCAGCTCCATACGTTTATAAGCATACACAGGTAGGGAGAACAGATACTTCATCTTTTCGAACTTCCCCCATAACTAGTTTTGGGAGTTTGGATCTAAGATCTAAAGTATTTTTCTTATAGTTAGGCTGTACTTGCAGGATCAAAGACCTTTTATGAATGTTTCTGAACATTCAAAGGTGAAGGACCAGAGATTCCACCCCCCCCCCTTCCTATTCAGACAGCAATAGCTTGGTGTACAACAGTGTCAGTGAAGGACCAAAATTTGTGAATTAAAGTAAGCACAGCAAGTTTATGAACTTGACCTTGATGCACTTTCTTACAGGAAGGCTGTTCAGCAGATGGAGTTTTCCCTATGCTCTGATGAATCTATTAAATATGCACATAAATTAGAAATGCATAAAAATGACTTGCAGGCTATAGTAAATCAAAGTTTAACATAGTATTCTGGCATTGGCTAAGATGCAAAGACTGAATAGCTAGATAGCTTCATTCAAAACCCTGAATTCTATTCGGCAGGATCAGCTAGAAGTATGATGCATTACACAGATGGGCACGCATCTGAAATACTACCACTTGTTGCCTAGTTCTTCTAATAATAGGCTCAGTTTCCACCGTAAAAGAGATGTAAAAATGGGATATGGCACTTTATGCATCACCTGTTCCTATGAGACCACAGAATCTGTCAAAGGCATTGCTATGCAAATCTAAATGTATGTGATTTAAAGGAGTAATGAAGCGTGAGAAATCCACAAGAGGCTTATGAACTTGCTAGAATTCCAGCTGTGATTGCTTAGAGTTGCTGCCTGTAAAATAAGAATAAGCCTCCCACAAAGCTTCAAGATATAGAACAGTACCCAAACCTACCATTAAAAAAAGTCCTAGGAATGGAAAACTTGTGTGCATGCTGTCCAAATTTACTAGAGACAGCCTCTGTTCCATGGCTCCTGCCCTTGATAAAAAGAAAAGAAAAAAGAAGTAGCTGTACATTTGGAAAGATGTGGATACCACTTAATAATTTGTCTACATATGTGTGTAAGATAATTTTTCAGATTTCACCTCCCATGCTTCGATTTATGTAAGCTGGAGCTGTGAGAAGAGGGGAAGCAAGTACAGCTTGAGTGATGTAAGTGCTTACACATGAACACAAGAAGCCAGCATTCAGCTTTTCTTACTTCCATTCCCTCTGATAGCTAGCTATCCAAATGGTTAATGGTGCTGAATGGAATTATTCAATAAGCACAGCCAGATCAAATACGAGATTAAATGTCCTTAAAATTTAAAATGACAATTTAATAATACATCTAACTTCTGAGTCTATCCAGTGTGAAGAAGGCTATTGCAAAATACATGCATACAACATGCAACCGATGGAGAGCTTTTAGCACTGTGTAATGGGAGCTGGGGAATATCAGCCAAAGCAATAATCTCTGGTGTAAAAATAAGGATGTTACAAATATATAAGAGCTTTGCCCCCCCCCCCCATTCAAGTTGCTACATTCAAAACTGGGTTAAACCAGAGTTTATTTAATAACGTCTGAGGCAGAACAACTGTTTAATCTTCCCAACTCTTTACTACAGATTCGCTAAAATAATTGCTCAAAGGGTTGCCAGTAGTTTTAGTATTCCAACCCTGTCTCAAAACCCAGCAGCCATGCCTCACTTTTCTTAGCCCACACACCAATCTGTGCAAAGAGATGCTGACCATCAACAACATTCCACCACCTCAGTCCACACAGGGATTGAAATGACAGTGCCCAGTACCAAGGGAGTTCTTTTCCCATCCCCCTAGGTCCAACTTGGGTCGGTGCCTCATGTTCTTGCCAATTGAATAAACTTCCAGCAACTTCTTCACCCAAAGAGTGATTAACACATGGGATTCACTGCCACAGGAGGTTGTGGCGGCTACAAGCATGGATGGCTTCAAGAGGGAATTAGATAAACGTATGGAGCAGAGGTCCATCAGTAGCTATTAGCCACAAGGTATAGGTAGGAACTCTCAGTCTGGGGCAAGTGATGCTCTGTATTCTTGGTGCTTGGGGGGGGGCACAGTGGGAGGGCTTCTAGTGTCCTGGCCCCACTGATAGACTGCCTGATGGCCACTGGTATTTTTGGCCACTGTGTGACAGAGTGTTGGACTGGATGGGCCATTGGCCTGATCCAACATTGGCTTATGTTCTTACCCCACACTCATTCTTCTATAAGAGAATGCTAGTCGAGTCTGTGATCTTCTCCTCATCTTCCAGGATAGAGAATAACTACTCCCTTTTCTGATAGCACAGACCTTTTTTGACAACACAACACAAATGAGGGGCCACAAATAAGCAAACAACACAAATGAGGGGCCACAAATAAGCACCATGACCATTGCTCCTGTAATGAAGATAAAATGGAATATATGGCAACAATAAACCAGGCCAAATCCTATGAGTGGTTTGCGATTTTCCATATCTTCCAGCCCTGATACCTACCTTCAGAACCTCCCTCAGTGCTGGGTGCTATAGAAACATGAATAGCTCAGTTCACCTCTCAGTAGTGATTTCTAGATAGCTGTGGGCATTTCCATGGGCTCCCTTTCTGCTGCAGGAGCTAGTTCAAAAACCATTGTTCCTGAAAATGAGGCATGATACCTGCAATACCATTATGCACACCAGGCATGTTCTTTGCCATACACAAAATGTTAACTTTTAGGCAATGTAGAATGAATACCCTAACAATACACATGGAGCATGAAGAACTTGTAATGTGTATTTCTGCTTTACTATCATACTCAAATATTATAGTGGAATTACAAAGGCTTTTATCCTACCACTCTACTGAGCCAACCATAAAGTCTTTATTAAATACTGAGTTCCATGGATGATATGACACCAAGCCTAGTGATCAGCTCTGCTTTATTAGTGCTTCAGCAAGAACAAGCTCCTGCCAACCTAGCAGTTCGAAAGCAAGAAATTGCAAGTAGATAAATAGGTACCACTTCGGTGGGAAGGTAACAGCGTTCCGTGCACCTTGGTGTTTAGTCATGCCGGCCACATGACCACGGAAACGTCTTCGGACAGCGCTGGCTCTTCGGCTTTGAAACGGAGATGAGCGCCGCAACCCTAGAGTCGGATTCGACTGGCTTTCGATGCTTTATTAGTGCTTCAGCAAGAACAAGGCAAAAGGGCAGGGCAAGGGCCCTGTTTTAAAAGCATGCAAACTCCACCCACTTCCCACACAACCATCAACAATAGGCTTTTGTCAGAACCATTCATTCCTCATTGGCCACCTCCAGAGTCCTGGTGGACTATTGTTCTAGAGCTCCAAGCTCAGCGAGTCTCTGGTAGAAACAGTCCTGGAATGTTCCAGTCCCAATACATAACAGTCTTCCTCCAGCCCAAGAAGCCTTCTTTCAAACGGAGGTGGTACTTCTGTTGGAGAATGAGCCACAAAGGCTCCTTGGGCTGGAGAAAGTCTCTCTATAATGGAGGAAGGCTGCTTACTGCAGGAACTTGCTCCAGCCTGTGGATACATGCCATGTCTTGAAGCCAGCAATGAACAGCCACTAGAGTTGGAAAGAATAGCCACAATTACAAATTATGCTTACAGATGGCCTGGATAGCCTTTGCATGGTGAGCATGTTATCCTGAACCTACCTTCTCTCCCCCTTCCCATTTTCTGTGGCTTTTTCAATTATCTACATTCTTGGAAGAAGTTCCTGGGGGCTGAGATCACCTCCTTCATCCAAATATTAGGGTATCTAGGACATGGACCACTAAAGACCCAGTTTTATCATGCATTTGTCTGCTGGTATTAAATGTCTGGTTGGAAGTCTCCCGTTCAGAAGAACTGAAACGTTATTATACCAGAAGGGAAGTGCTGAGTGTGGAGTATGGAACTGTTCTGTGGAGTATGAGAGTAGTACTACCACCACAAGGGCCAGCCCATGCTTCTTGATCAGTTCCATGAGACACACCTTGGTGTGACCAGGATGAAGGCAACTTCTCTGATTACATGTTGTGGCTCAAAACGGTGGTTGTAGAGAACGTGTCAATAACTCCACCTGATGCATCTTTATGTCTATGGGGATGGTCTAGTGATCCATGGGTGCAGCTTCATATTGATTATGTGGGACAAACGGTAGCCAAATGGAAGTTCCCGTTGCACTGCCACTGAAGCAAGTGCTGGAAAACGCCATACATTTAGTTGATAGCAATGTTATTGGAAGTGACATAACCAGAACTTTT
>NW_015167577.1:190029-191591 GCF_001447785.1 Gekko japonicus | reverse complement strand
AGCAGGACAATGAATGCTGTGAAAAGACAAATAGAGGGGGCACAATAACAAATGGGGGGCATATGAGAAAGTTGGGGATATCCCTGCTTTTCATGCACCAGGGAATCATATTGATGGTTCACTGTAAAAAAACGCTTCATGAGCAGCCCACCCTTATTCCAGAAGCAGTATTTGCTCTAGCACTGAAGTGCAAGTGAATGAAAACAGATTGGCATGTCACAGTGTGAAGATGCTTCCGTTTCCAGTACACCATGGTTTGTGAAAGCTTAGCTAATCACCATGACAGATGCACGTCTACATATATACCATAAAATTATATATTACCTTATTTAGAAAGGCTACATTAAGAAGATTAATGAAACTTCCCCCCTCCCTTTTCATTCAACAAGCTCATGCATACAGGGCACAAGTAATCTTTCCAGCTGTGGGAAGCAAGAAATGGGCTTCCCTAGAGTCCCCATCTCTACAGCATCTCTAGCATTTAAACCGCTCATTCTTTGAGAGTGTTATTCGTCAGCTTAATTAGCCCTAAAGGAAGCACTTGTTTCAAATTAGGACAACAGCTTTTCTGAAAAGGACATAATGACATTAACGATGGTAACTTGTTTAAATAATGGAGCTTTTAGGCTTCCTTTTTTAAGTGAGACAGGGCCAAACCACGATTCTTTTATGTCAGCGGGGATTCAGATTCCACTTCTGATCTCACCTATGTTATTTGCAATTATTCTTATCTCCACCCCACTCGTTAACTTCATATTAGCATAATTACATTGCTCTTTTGTGACTGAAATGTTGTGACAACAAGAGGAGATGATTAAGACAACACTATGCCATAAACCTCAGTGCTGCATGTGAAAGTCATATTTCTCAACTGCTGCCTCAAGATCTTTACCACTGGTTTTAGAAACAGTGATGCAAGAATTTGTCAGTGCTTATGAAAAGTTCACACATCTCCGCATACTCTCACAACTGATGTACTTCCTTGTGCCCAGTACCCCAACATACATTATCAGGCAATGATATGAAAGACACAGGCATTTAAATTTAGTAAATGATAAATAAATAAACATGCTCCTCTGATGCTTTGTTACCCTCCAGCCTTCATAACTAGAGAGAGAATTGTGCTTTTTTACCACATATAAGTAGGATACGGTTGCCAGGTCTTACCTGGCTGCCAGCAGGGGTGGGGGTCCTGGTCCTTCTCCGGGACTTCTTCAGCAAGTGTGCATGTGCCACGATGAAGTGATGTCATTTTGCAGGGCACATTGTGGGAAAAACAATAGTTTTTCCACACTGAGCACATTGGTGCGATCCCAGCACTTTAGGGGTGGGGTTCCCCCTGCCGGCCGGATCCAGGCTGGCAGATCGAAGGGCCCTAAAGTGGGCAAACCCCCACCCCCCAATGGGGGAATGGTAAGCGTAAAGTAGGATGACCATTCATTCTTTTATAAATTCCTCTTTTTGAGTAATATATCCTACAAGTGGAGACCCGCAAGAAACTTGCGGGATGGTTATCCTATTCCTCACGCCTTTGCTTCCTCCTGTCTTCCCCTACCTCTCTC
>NW_015167577.1:178395-189271 GCF_001447785.1 Gekko japonicus | reverse complement strand
CGCACCGGCTTTCATAGGGTGGCTGCTGATGAACAGTAGCAAGCAGCTGGGCCTACTTGAGTCATGCAAATCAGGTGGTATCAAGCCACCCAGAGGGTGCTGCCGAGGGATGCCAGCCTCCAGGTGGGACCTGGGGATCCCCTGTAATTCCTGCTCATCTACAGACTACAGAGATAACTTCCCATGGAGAAAATGGATGCTTTGAAGGGTGGACTCTGTGACATTGTACCCCACTGAGGTCCCTGTCCTCCCCAGGCTCCACCCGCAAATCTCCAGGAGTTTCCCAGCCTAGACCTGGCAACCTTATCCAGAATCCCCTGTCGGTGGCCGGGGGGGTGGCTGGTGACCCTAAACTGCTGCCAGGCCTAGGGTTGCCACCTCTAAGTGGGGCCTGAAGGACCCCCCCCCCCAGAATTACAACTGAACTCGAGACAGCAGAGATCTGTCTCCCTGGAGAAAATGGCTGCTTTGGAAGGTGGACTCTGTGGCATTATACCCAGCCGAGGCCTCTCCCTTCCCCAAACCTCAAAACCTCTAGGGATTCCCCAGGCTGGCCCTGGCAGCCCTTGTCAGGCAAGGCCCCAAGGCTCCCTTCCTCCCTCCCTCCCTGAAAGGCCAAAAGAGGCCTGGAAAGGGCCCTTCCCCCACCCTTTGACTGACAGAGCCAGTTAGAAGCCTCCCCCCCCCTCGAACGTTCTGATCTCACCGTTGATGCCTGGAGTTAGATCCCTGCAGAGGCCATTTCAAAAGGTATTGGGGGGAATTCAGCCATCCCTGGAGGGATTTTTTAAGTTTTTGGATTTTTCTGCAGACACAGGTAGTCTACTGACTATGTAGGAAAAGCTGTTGGGGCAGAGTGAGCTTCCTGTTAGTGGAAATAAGTATCCGCACATGGCGCCCTCTGTTGGAAATTAGAATATAAGATGTACTGTACCAAAAATGCTAGCAGTCACCATAAATCCAACTGTTCCACCTAGAGGATTGTGAAGTTGGGTGGGGGGTGGGTGCTTTCTAAATGCACCTAGAAGTGGAAATGGTGTTTATAGCCTTTCCTAGCTGTTCTTAGGTGTCCCAGGTGTAACAGCTGCAGTTGCACCCACACACTCATAGATATTGGAGAAGAAGGTTCCACACCAGGCTGCCAAGAACCACCGTGGGTCCCCAAAGATTCCATATGCCCCTCAATATGACCCTGATCAGAACCAAATATCATAACTGCTGTATGCTGCCTCTTTAAGAGACTATCCCACTAGGCCTCAGAGCAAGCAGGAGAATAGGGCTTCTATTCTCAGTCTCCCTGCTGCCAGCCTGCAGGAGTGCAGGGTCTATTAAGAATCTGCAGAACGAGGCCAAGACAACTCTGGCCTAGAACTCTAGATACAGCTTAGTGAAGTATTGTTATTTCTTATTCCAATAGCCAAGTTACCTTCTCTACAGTTACTGTTGATACAGTTACTGTTAACGCCTTCAGATAAACAGAACTGGGTGCTTGTTGTTTGCTCCACTACACAAAAGTAACTGAGGCCCCAGTCACATGAGCGAGACAATCCAGGGGGGGTGTTTGAGGCTTTTTGCTCTGGAGCAAAATGAAGCGTGGTATCACGATCAGATATTTCCCCCAAGGCTCCGTGCTCAGGCCATCAGCTGCTGATCACACAGTGATGTTGAAGCGTGGCAACGCAGCAGTACCGCATTTGTCCGCATGCGTGTTTGTGCGCATACCACACAGGCTTCCAAAAAATAATCCAGTGGGATGTGGACGGGTGCCGGATGCGATGGAATACCAGCACTTCTGCAATCCAACACCCGTCCACACCGCGCGTTTTCCGGAAAATACTGCACTTTTCCTACTATCTTTTAACTCCGCTTCTTCGGCCAGGCGCCACAAGTTGCCTACGGGTGCGGGACACTTGCCAGATGTTCATGTGTGATCTCACCCGTAAAATCCTCACGGCAGCCGTCCCTATTGCACGGCTAATTCTCCATGTGACCGGGGCCAAAAGAAATCATTTCACTTGCTGAAACTATTCATCTGTATTGATAAAACGATCTGCATGTCCATCTGTCTGTTGATTTGTAGCAGGCATAATTCATCAAAAATAAATTTAGAACTCTCAGAACTGGCCACAAGCTTCAAGATGATCATGAGAATCCGTGCAACAAAAATGGAAGAGAATTGGAATATCCTGGACCAGGGCTGCAGTCAGATGACAGACATAGCATATTTTGGCCATGCCTCTAATTTTATCCTTATATTTTTGTGCTAGAGAATTTTGTCTAAACACCCCATTAACCTGCTGCTCCGCGCACTCACCTTGTGATTGACCATTCAGGTTATTGCTGCATCGTGACCACAGAGTGGGCAGCATCCTTTTTTTGTTTGCTTGTTTTTCATGCATGCACATAAGCATGTAACCTAAGCACCGGCTTCTTTTTGACAGCTTTGCAATCCCTACACCAATACTGGGATCATTGGTTCCTATACAATTGTATTTCTCCACCAGAAATCATTCCCTTTTCTGCCTGACCTTACTCTCTTTCCCACTCATTTCATAGGGACATTTCCCTTTTTCTTTCCCCATAGAGCTTTCCCGCCAGAGCAATACGATGAAGTGACTTAAAGTAAAGTTCTGGGGACAAAATCCTGGCCATTGATATGGCAGCCTAAATAGGGACTATTTCCAGCACTGTCCCACCCCCCAAAATGGCAGAAAGGCTAATTTTTCTTGAATTTATCACTCTAAAACAATGCCCTGGGGGCTCCTGATCCTGATGGAATACTTGGGCAGTGAAATATGCAAGTGGTGATTCACGACCCTGCTGCAAAGATCCGATGATGCGCACATCGCTAACTCATTTTTTTAAAAGGAGTGAAAATGGAAGGGAAGGTTCAGACTTCCCAAATGGCTTGAGAGCACAATGGAGAGTTCAGACATCTGGAAATGTGGTGTGAAACCAGCTACATCCATAAAGATTGGACTTTCCCAGGTGTTGAAAAACTCACAATAAGATTGGGGTGAGAAGGGGGGGCAACAACTGGGGAATGGGATACTGATGAGGCTGTTTGAATGTGCGATTTAAATCTGCAGGGTAACAGCAACAACATCAGATCAAACAGCTGGTCTGATTGCACTCCAGGTTATCTCCTCCACTGGCAACATGTAACAAGTAAGCTCTTTAGGCAACCTGTCATGTCTCTCAAATGCTCAAATCCCCAGCCTGTTATGGAAGTTTGCTCAGTAACACACTCTCAGCCCTGTCTCCCTCTCTCAGCAGCCGAGGGTCCACAGACATTGTTGTCCTAGATGTGACACAAACCACCTTTTGCTGGTATCCCTCTCTGGGCAGCTTCATATTCCTCTACACATCTGCAGACATCAGCATCTCCACCTATTTAAGGGTGGAATCTTCCCTCTCATCTGGACTTTTGAGATGTAGTAAAGTCATTCTCTATTTCCCTCCATCTCCCCAACTCAGTAAGCAAAGGGTGAGGGAAAGAAGATGAGGGTATGTTTGTGTGTTTTTAATAAACAGGAAAGAGAGAAGTTACAAGTACCAGATTCATGAGGGAAAACTGAGGTTGTGGTCAAATGTCTAATTGATCCAAGTTTTTTGTAACAGAGAATTGTGATCAGACCCACCACTTTTAGCACTCTTCAAAGTGCTTTCACCCCATCCTTGAGCGATCAGACGCAGCAGCCGGGGGGGGATCGAAGGATGCATGGAATATTCTTGCTAGTTTCTGCAATGTTCCTTCATTTCCTTTAACTTCCAAAAGCAGTGTTCCCTGGCCTGTGGGGGTCATTGTGCTTGCTGAAGTGTTTCTTGGCACCCACTTCCTACTCCCACAAAGCTAAGAGCCATTCCTGACTTTCCCCCAACACATTGCAGAGGACCTGCATCAGAACCACCCATAAGCATTACCTTAGTTTTTGCCTGGAACACTGATTTGGCAACAGCTGCATTTATTTACAAAATGTATATCCCACCTTTCTGCCCTCACAAGGGCCACCAAGGCAGCTAACAATTTAAAACATACATGGTAAATCCAAATTTTAAAACCATTAAAAGCAACCTCCCCCAACACACATCATTAAAACAAATTAAAAACACAGATATAATATGTAAGAAGACATAAAACAGCCATTAAAACATTGGTCAGGAAGGAGGGATCACTGAGGGATCGCCAAAAAAACCCCTTTGCAACAACAACAACAACAATAACAAAAGATTGTGATCATAAAATAGCATGCTACATGAGCAATCTGCCTGTGTATTAACTGGAGAATTGGAATGTTTTGACTTTCCTCTCTGATTGGAAAAGACCTAGAAGCATACGGAATGAAGATGCACTGACTGAACTACAGTCAGAACAAGAAATATTCCTGGGGATCTGTTCCACAGAGGACCTATTTATCATTTCCCTAAAGCAGCAAAAGCAGGGGACCCAAGCATCTCTGAAAGGGCCCCCTGGAATTATTTGTGAGGGAAATCACATAAAGTAATCAATAATCTAATTTTCATGTGTCATCAAAACAATCTGCTCTCTGAAACATGAATAGATCTCTCTGGCTCCATATCCCCTGCTGCAAGAATGCAAATGAGAGAATTTTCCTTCATACCCTGCCCCCCAAGTAGAGATAATGAAAGCCATGGGCCAAACAGTTTAGAGGGAGATAGAAAGAGGAAAGGGAAAAACAGGGTCAGCCATGAATAACTCAGTAGGGGAGATGACCTTGCCAGCCTCTTTCTTATGGCAGCCTATTCTGAGCTCTATTGTGTGGGATCTTTATTCCCTTTAAGATGTTTCCAGTCGAAGTATAATTTCTGTGTTTATTGCCTGCTTGCAAAAAAGTCATTTGGAGTTCTTTCTCCCCCCCCCCCTATAAACACTCTGCCTTGAGCAGCAGCTTTTATGGATTGGCTACTATTGTAAATGTAATTGACAACAGGATCTCACTGAGGCTTGGTCACAGTTTCAGGTCTCTCTTCAGAAAAAATTAGATGCACAAATGTAATCATTTTCTACCATCCTTTTTTCTGCTTAAACTGATACTCTAGCTGAAAGCTCGATTTCAAACTAAAAATGCCTTTTCAATTTTGAGAAGTAACACACAATTATGTATAAAGCTGCAAACCCCCCCCCTATGACAGCTATGATCTGCATCATATTTTTCCTCACTGTAGCTTAAAGAAGTCCAGGCTTCTAAATCAACATGCCTGGAATGTTATAGTCATTTCTAAATAATTATTTATACAGAATGAGAACTGTTGTAAATTTACATGATAATTCAGAATTGTCAGAGTGATTTTTTAAAAAAAACCTTTTGTGTAAAACCGGCAAATATATTTTTACATTTATTTTATTTATTTACATTATTTATAGTCCACCGTTTTCACAGGGATACAAGGCATATCACACACATTGAGCGACTACAATCATAAAAACGGGACATTCAATTTCCAAGGCATTAGGATTTTAGAAGTCTGGAACCACCAGAAATAACTGAAGCATAGCATAAGTATTCACATGACACATTAAGCAGTACAGAGATTACATAAACAGGATCCTACCCACAATAAACTAAACACAGCAGTAGACCACAGTCCTTAATGAATTGTCATTTAGAGCCAGTTTGGTGTCGTAGTAAGAGAGAACCAGGTTTGATTCCCCACTCCTCCACATGCAGCTGCTGGTGTGACCTTGGGTCAGTCATAAATTATTTCACAGCTGTTCTCTCATGAGCAGTCCTCAAAAACGCTCTCTCAGCCCCACCTACCTCACAGCATGCCTGTTGTGGGGAGGGGAAGAGAGATTGTAAGCTCCTTCAGGTAGTGAAGGGTGGGGTACAAATCCAATCTCTTCTCTTCTTATCTAAGCCAGTTGTAAAACCATTTTGTGCAGTGCAATCCTATTACCTGCGTAGAAAAGTCCTCTTGAATGCAGTTTTGCATAGTTAGCAGAAAGCCAGAAGAGTGGGAGCTTTCCTGACCTCCTCAGGCGGGCTGTTCCACAGGGCAGGAGGCACGTTGGAGAAAGCACATGTATGGGCAGTTGTTGATTTTGCCTATTGGCAGGATAGCACCTGCAGAAGTCCCTCATGACTTGAGCAAAGTTGTTGTGGCGATGCATTGGGAGAGAGGTAGTCTCTCAGGTATGAGGATCCAAGGCCATGAAGGGCTTTGTATGTGATAGCCAATCCCTTAAACTGAGCCCAGAGACAGATGGACAGCCAATGCAGCATCTGCAGAAGGGGAGTAATATGCATGCTCTGTCTAGCTCCTGTTAATAGCTAAGCTGTGGCATTCTGCACACCAACTGGAGTCTCTGAGATTTTGAGGGAAGACCAATGTGCAATACATTATAATAATCTTGTCTCGATATTACTGTGGCATGGATCCAGGTGGCCAGCTCAGCCTTTTCAAGGTAAGAGGCAATCTTATGAGCTAGGGTGAGTTGGTAGAAAGCCTTCTTTGCGGCTACATTAACATCGCTTCTCCAGTAATAAAGCTGGATCCAGTATGACCCCCGGGCTTTTAACTGAGTCAGCAAGAGTTAAGGGAGCTCCATCAAAAGTGAGGAGAACACTGTCCTTCAAGGCCTCCTCCTTCCCAACCAGCATTACCTCTATCAATTTGCTCCCTGTTTTGCCATACTGAACAGTGATGAAGAGGAAGGAAGCCATCAGTATGGCTAAACAGGGAGCCTTGTCCTGGTTCCTTTGGCAACATGGTGGTATATTTCCTATTTTATTGCACTGGAGGAACAGGAAACAAAAATCATCATAGTCTGACAAGACAGGATCATCACCCTTGCCAACACAAGAACATATTCCCTTCTTATTTGTCCCACAGCTTTTATGGAAACCCCTCCTGTTTTGGCTGAGCCCTCGTTTTTATTTCTCTGAAGATAAGATTCAAAGCAGCTTACATATCAAAACTTAAGACAGGATGTTTTTAGGATCTAGTTTTAGGGATGTTTTCTCTACTAGGAAGCACCAACTTACCATAATTCTATTACCTGAACTTGGTGGGAGGAAATGGATTAGACCATTATTGCTGTCTCATGTCCTTATTTGGAGAGCATCTGGGCAAATGAACTAAAACAGGGCCACCAGTGTACATTGGAGCAGAAATGCATATTCCATTATCTTTGAGAGTATCAACAGCAGAGATCTCATGTTTTTCTGTAATTTTATTTTATTTAAAATATTTTTATCCTGCCTTTCTTTGAAAGCAAACTCAAGGTGACTTACAAAATCAGTTAAAAACAAAATATAACTACTTAAACACTAAAATCCCATATCTGTTGCCAGTCACTAAATAGCAACATTGCCCTCGTATACAACTATACCTTCCTGATATACTCATGTGGTGGCCATATTAGAAAGAAGCATTGGAGTGGGCGGCAACTGTCTTCACCTGTAAACAAGAGGACTTACAGCAGGGCTTTTTTTTTTTTTTTTTGAAAAAGAGCTGCCGGAGCTCTCAAGAGGGAAAGTTTTCAATCTGGATACTGAAAACTCATGAACTTATAAATACTTTTAAAATAATTTTGTCGAAGAGGCTCTGGAACTCCATTCCAGTGCGTTCCCCCAGAAAAAAAAGCCTTAACAAGAACAAGTTTTAGTCAGTGGAGTTGAGACGTCACATTGGGACATACTGGTTAAAGTGGTCCTTCAATTATGTTGGTTTTAGGCCATGAAGAGCTTTCAAGTTAAGCACTAGAACTAAGCTCAGAAACAAATAGGCACCCAGTGTTACAATCTCAAAACTGATGTGATCTGTTTGAAGGGTTTAAACCTGATCCTCAGTTACTATTCATGTAATGTTAGTACACCAGAGGGCATGATCACACGCACAATTAGCCCCGCCATAGGCACCAATGCTGGGTGGATTTAAAGGGTGCGATCAGACACAAACATCTGGGAAGTGCCCTGCACCCGTCAGCAACCCATTTTGCTCTACCGCAGAAGCGGAGTAAAAAGAAAAGACACCGGGGAAAATCAGGTAGTAAAAGGGTTGCGACGGCCACGGACAGAGTTTCCCGTGCCTGATCGGTGCAGCACGCTCTCATGGTGTCGGGATGGTCTGATCAGGCCATCCCGACTCCGTGCTGTTGCCCCCCCCCCGTTCTCAGTATGCACATCATCGCATACTCCATAGGGAGACCTCAGTGTGGAGATGAGATTCATCATTTCCTCGTGTAAGCACATTGGAAACAAACAGCAACCCCCCCAAAAAACCCCGACTCATCTGCGGTTGTGTCTGAACATGCAGTGGTGGGCTGTGCCTACAGCTTCAAAGGACTGTGTGATCACACAACTGTGGGTCAAATTCCTCCAGAGGAAATAGCCTCACTTCCCCCTCCCCCGCTTTATCTCACCACCCCCAGAGATCCATATGCTAGGTAGATATTTCATTGGTGTGTTAACACTGAAAACATAACCGGGTTGCAAGCATAGTGGTCCAGTTTACATGAAAAGCTGGTCAGATGTGAAGCTGGGCTGAGGTTTCTTGCATGCCAGCATCATATTCAAATAGAATTAGTGGTTATACTGGTGCTACGTTCTATTCAAATACCTACACCTTATTTTTAGTCTCCACACACACAGTCTTGCAGTCTGATATATCCAGTCACACTAGGGTTGCCAGGTTCCTCTTGGCAACTGATGGGGGATGGGGGGGACTTACCGGAAACAACAGGGAGGCCCATCCACCATGCAATGGTGTGCCAATGTCACTGACCACATGACCCAGAAGTACCATCATGCCTTCCAGGACATTGGGGTGACACTCTGGTATTTGGGCAGAATCTCTATGATAAATTTAGCTTCTACCATAGAGTTTTTGCTTAAACAACGGTGTCACCCCAACATAACAACATCACTTCTGGGTCACATGGGCAATGACATAAACACACTGCTGTATGTCATATGGATCTCCCTCTTTTGGGGGGTAAGTTCCCCTCTGCCAGCAAGTTGATCAGTTGCGGGGCAGTGGGACCTGGCAGCAGGTCTGGCAACCTTAAGTCACACTGGCAAAGAATGAAATTAGATTTTTAAAAATGAAGTGCTTCTAGTTAGTAAATTATAACAACTCCTATTCTGGTACTGGTTGAAGCCCACTAAACCTCCATGCACTCATCTCATTAAAGTAGTCATGGATAATAAGATTTCTGAATTTAACATACCAAATGTTTCTCCATTAAAGAGAATTTTCTTTTCATGTCTTTATCTCTCTGGCAAAGCCAGTGTGATAGTCAGATAAAATGCTCAGTAATTAGCTTGTAAGTGACATTTTATTAATTCACAGGAATCCTCAAACTGTGAGAATCCTCATCTCAATGAAGGATTGCTTGCTATTTGTCAGAATGTCTGGTGGCCCCAGAGTGGGCCTCCTAATTTCCTTCTACATTAATACCCCAAAAATAAGCGCCCATCTGGGCTGCAATACAGAAAAGACCCAAACACTTTGTGTTTCAATGAAGCTATAGATTATTCCACAGGACTGTGACAAAGATTAATTGCCATTTCAAGGCATCCTAGTTATCATTATGCTATTAATTAGTTTAATGATGCATTCATTTAGATTGGAAATATGATACCAGTAAGGTTTAATTAAAAAAATCAATAACTCATTAACAAGTTATTGCTGTACCTACATGGCTCAACAGATTAATTCCCTGTTGTTAGGGGAAAAAACACCTCTAGTTCCAATAGGAAGATTTATGTCTATAGATCTTTTTTTAACTTCAAGTGATTGCTTGTTTAGAATGTCACAAACATAGAATTATCTAGTCTCCGACTTCTAACTTACAAGCCTATTGCCTCTAGTTGGACAACTATTGATTCTGCTTTTGAGTGACCACAGAGATTCTACTTTTACAGATTTTGGTGTTTCTCGAAGTATTTGGCAGTTTTAAAACCTGCAAGAAATTATGCATTTTATAGCTGCAAGATTTCAAATTCTGTTCAGCGTGGCATCTGAATATCCGGCATCCCTTGAGAGCAGGGCAACCTAGGTTTCTGTCAGACCTGGGATGGAGTCCAAGGCTGTAGCACTTCCCAGAATACCCTGTGACAGGTCCTGTCTCAGAAAGGCCTCAGAATAGGGAAAGGAATGGAGGAGTCTCTTTCACCCTGGTCCCCTTCTCTCTCCCACCAGTTGCCTCTCCTGTGGCTTCTTGGGATTGGTATGGCCTTCCGTCACTAGCCTTCCCTGGGCCAGCCTATTAACGGATTTCCTGGGGGTGGGCTGTCCCTGGACTCCTCCAATGCTCCTCCGATCCTTTTCAAAGTAGTGCCACTGGTAAATGAAGGGCATCTGGACCAATGACTTCACTGGCTGGGCCATCCATTCTCCTGCCCCACTCTCCCCTGAGATTTCAAGAGGCTGCTCTAACTGCCTTTGTAACCCATAGCTGGGAATGGAATGAGCCAGGAAGGGGTGGAGCTTTTAGATGCAGAAGGTGCAGAATGTGTGGAAAGCAGAAGAGGGAGCAAGACTGCCCTGCTAGGAACCTTGAACCTTAATCATAAGCTCTAGGAGGGATCTATGATTTATGGATGGAAACTGGTAAGGAAGGGAGACTTTTGTTCTAAATCGTAAATTATAGAATTACTAAGAAAAAGGCCAGTTGTGGAAATAAATACAACGGCCTCTAGAAAGAGGCTCTGGGTGAGTGCCCCGGCCTTGGACACTCAGTGTCAATTTGCTGTGGTGACCTCATCAGGGTATAATGACACTGAGTCCACCATTTTCTCCAGAGGAACTGATCTCTGCTACCTAAAGAACAGTTGTAATTTTGAGTGATCTCCAGCCCTCCACTGGAGATTGGCAACAATGGTTCCCCAGAGGGAATGGTTGGTTTGGA
>NW_015167577.1:173806-178333 GCF_001447785.1 Gekko japonicus | reverse complement strand
AGGGGAACTGATCTCTGCCACCTGGAAAGCAGTTGTAATTCTGAGTGATCTCCAGCCCTCACCTGGAGATTGGACACATTTTCCCTCAGAAGAGCAAACTGTTTAGAATGTTAGAGGCAAAAGCCAATCAAGTCGCATATGCAAACGACCTCTGTGTTCCGAGGCAAAGGCCAATGAGGCCACATATGCAAATGACCTCTGTGCTCTGACTGGCTATGGGGGGGAGAGGAACAGCAAAATGTTTAGAATGTTGGAGGCAGGACTCAGGCAAAGCAGCCAGTGGATAGGGAGACCCTCTGAATGACAGATCAGAGAGCGAACTGATTTTGGAGTGTGTGGAATGTTCTAGAGAAGTGCCACCACGATTCGGCTTTTATTTATAAGGGAGATTGTTTCAGGGCTGTGTTATCTAATGGGGACATTTGGGACCCTCATCTTCAAAACCGGTGCACAGAGTGTTCAGCTGGAGACTTCTTGGGCCACCAACAAATGGTGAAAGATGGAATTTGGGGATGGCAAACATGTTGAGGAGGGAAAAGTTAATTGTTTGGACTTTTAAAGATCATTGTTCTATCGTGTTGCTAAATTCTGTGTTTTTGTTACATGATATGATGTTAAGCAAAAAGTAAAAATGTTTTATTCGCTTTGAATTATTGCAAGATT
This sequence comes from Gekko japonicus, assembly GCF_001447785.1. Classification (NCBI taxonomy): domain Eukaryota; kingdom Metazoa; phylum Chordata; class Lepidosauria; order Squamata; family Gekkonidae; genus Gekko; species Gekko japonicus. The sequence continues at coordinate 177,670 of NW_015167577.1, read as the reverse complement.
CATTCCTAGTTCTGCCCCACAGAACCCACAAGCTGAGGTTACACCTGCACCGGCCCCAGAAGGCCGCAGATGCTTCTGGCCGTCTCCTCTGGCCTGTTTCCAGTTGTAGCCTGCTGCCTGAGCCTCACCTCCCTTCTGAGGCACGCACCAGGTCTGTCAGGTTCTGAGGCTGCTGCTGGTGCCTTTCTGGGCATGGCCTAGGTTTGCCAGGTCTGGGTTGAAAAATACCTGGAGACTTTGGGGGTGGATCCAGGAGAGGGTGGGGTTTAGGGAGGAGTTCACCCTTCAAAGCAGCCATTTCTCCAGGGGAGCTGGTCTCTGTCAGCTTGAGATCCTCAGGCCCCATCCTAGCATGACCTCAGCCTTGCTACCTTCTTTGGAGTTTCTGGTTGGGCTGTCTGCCTCAGTAGTGCTTGGGTGAGGCAGGCTGCCCCCCACTGGTGTCTCCTCTGGAACAGCAGAGTGTGGGGATGAGGCTGCCACCCTCTGTTTCCTAATGTATGATTCTGGTAAAATCATCAGCTTAAATAAGGAGAGGATATAAATCAATGGTGCGACCTCATTTGGAATACTGTGTGCAGTTCTGGTCACCACACCTTAAAAAAGGATATTATAGCTTTGGAAAAAGTGCAGAAAAGGGCAACTCGAATGATAAAAGCGTTGGAACACTTTCCCTATGAGGAAAGGTTAAAGCGCTTAGGGCTCTTTAGCTTGGAGAAATGACGACTGAGGGGTGACATGATCGAGGTTTATAAGATTATGCATGGGAAAGAGCAGGTAGAGAAAGAGGTACTTTTCTCTCTTTCTCACAATACAAGAACTCGTGGGCACTCCATGAAATTGCTGAGCGGTCGGGTTAGAACGGATAAAAGGAAGTACTTCTTCACCCAAAGAGTGATTAACACTTGGAATTCACTGCCACAGGAAGTGGTGGCGGCTACAAGCATGGACGGCTTCAAAAGGGAATTAGATAAGCATATGGAGCAGAGGTCCATCAGTGGCTATTAGCCACAAGGTATAGATAGGGACTCTGGGGCAAGTGATGCTCTGTCTTCTTGGTGCTTGAGGGGGGTCAACAGTGGGAGGGCTTCTAATGTCCTGGCCCCACTGGTGGACCTCCTGATGGCACTGGTATTTCTGGCCACTGTGTGATACAGAGTGTTGGGCTGGATGAGCCTTTGGCCTGATCCAACATTGGCGTATCTTATGTTCTTATGTTCTTATGATAAGGAAGAAACCACAGAGCAAGAAACCAGAGGACTTCCATGGAACAATGGGTTAGAAAGTGTGTAAAGTACTGGGTCCAGACGCGATGTTATTGAATCAGCTCATATTTTATTAAAGGCAGGGGGAACTGAGATGAAAAAGCCAGACCCAGGGGCCCGCTTAAATGCTGGTATAGGCCACGCCCACACCCAACACCCGTGATACTTTTATTTACAGTGCACCCATAACCATTGGTCCCTATTAGGATCTGGACTGACCGATTGACCCATTGTAAGATCCTTTGAGTCAATTGTTCTAAGTTGTGAAGCTCAGCCTGTTCGCTTGACCATGTGCGGGCACCCCTCCCCTCAAAGTTCAGACCCCCCCCAACACACAAAGTCCTTGAGGTAGGTTAGCCTCCGCCGTTCCCTAGTCAAGTGGTGGACTTCCGGGGCTGGGGCCATCTGCTCTAGTCCTGTCACAGTCTGTTCGGCCGAGGCTTCCAGGAGCTCAGCTGGAGACAATGCGTTGCTGAGTTCCGGACGGCGGACCATCTCAGAGTCGCCGCCAACGCCGGCTTTGGCCATAGCGCTTGGCCGTAGCTGTGCTTGCTTGGATATGTCGGGTTCTCTTATTTCGCTTGTCTCAGGGCTCGAGCGTTCATCTTCACTGTCCTCTGGCACGTCGGGGACAGTAGGAAGGAGGCGGTGACGCAGCTGGTCGATGTGTCGCTGCAACTGCTGGCCATCTTCTCCTGCAATCCTAGCCGGAATCCATGCCGGGGCCCTGGTGTAGTTCCTGGCAAACATTGGATCCCCTGGGAAGAACCTCCGCAATGTTATTGAATCAGCTCATATTTTATTAAAGGCAGGGGGAACTGAGATGAAAAAGCCAGACCCAGGGGCTCACTTAAATGCCGGTACAGAACCCGTGATACGTTTATTTACAATGCACCCATAACCATTGGTCCCTATTAGGATCTGGACTGACCGATTGGCCCGTTGTAGGATCCTCTAAGTCAATTGTTCTAGGTTGCGAAGCTCAGCGTGTTCGCTTGACCACGTGCGGGCCCGACTGCATGTGCGGCCCTTGGTTAGTATACAACAAAGTGGGAGCACAGTGATGGCATAAACTCAGATTCGACTTTACATGTTCATCTTAATCTGCAAATTTGCTCATTTTCACATGGTAAATCTGTGTCTGAAAAACTACACTTGTGGGAACACATTTACACAACCTGTGGGTGGCCGAAATATACACAGATCTCTGTTTGTCCCTCAGGGGACCCTCTCTGGTGTGTGATTTGTGGAAAGTACTGGATCCATGTGGGCTTTCCGCCTGCATTCTGTATAAATTTCTGTTGGAGTTTAACAGGCAAGTGTTCTAATAGACTGCTTCCCTTTGTTGTCTACTTAAGGTGGAACAGGCCTCCTTAAATAAGAAAGGGAAGAATGTGACTCCAGGAAAAGGTTAAAAGATAGGAGAAAAGGAAATACATCATGACTGACAGGAGAAGGGGAGAGAACAGAACAGTAACAGAAATATCTAAACAAACAATCATGTCAGAGAAATTCACAGGGAATTCATCTTTGTGGGACACGATGGTACAAAGTGCATATGCAAATTGACTAAGGCCAGACAGGTGAAGACACTCGAGACAGTCATGTGATTTAGCAGGGCTTGACAGCGATGTCCAGGATTCAAATATCTCTGTAGGTTGATGTAAAGGATTGTACTAGCCCAGTTAAATGTTTGGCTTTTCCCCCCTTTAGTCTCCCCTGCTCTGATGCCACATCACAAAGTGCTTTTAGAAGCATGGTCTCCACTAATAGCACAATATACTGTGCTATTAACATCAGAAGGTCTAATTTCTAACAATATTTCAACTTGCTAAAATTCCTTTAGCTTTCTTGCTAATTAGAAAATTGAAAAACATGCACGGATAAATTGTTCTACAGCTTTGTAACAGTTGCTGGCCTCCATATAGTCTGCATGTGATTGGTCGAATAATTGGCAGAAAGGACTAATTTTAAAGCGGTTGCCTGCTTGGTAAATGAAGTACATTTTCTTTTCTTTTTATTATGCTTATGAAAAAGTACTAGAATTAGCATCCATTTTTTCCTTAGATTCACCAATAAGTTTGCATGCAGTTCAAGTTATGAGGGAAAACATTTTAAAAAGAATAGTGCACTGGAAGTTAAATTTCCCAAACCAGAGCTGGCAAGCCTAAATTTGTCCAGATCTCTTGTGAGATTTTTTGGAATTCATCAGAAGCAGTACTAGCAAAAATTTCAAGCACCATTCTGAACTGCCCAGCCTAAAGTTCTTCTCTAGAATAGAGATAGTTTATTTTATTAATGTATTTAATTAATTTGTATCCTGCCTTTTTCCCCAGTGTGTCTGACATCATTCTCCTCTCCACCATTTTATCCTGTCAATCAGGGGTGTTTTTGTAGAAAAAGCCCAGCAGGAACTCATTAGCATAATAGGCCACACCCAACAGCAGAAACTCATTAGCATAATAGGCCACACCCCCATGCCTTCCCTTTTTCCCCTGGGCACCCCGCGGCTGCGAGGAGCCTGGGTAAGCCAGCCTGTGCTCCCCAATCCTTCCAGGGCCCCCCCAGCCCGCCTGCCTTGGAGTCACTGGGGGGGGGG
>NW_015167577.1:170114-173733 GCF_001447785.1 Gekko japonicus | reverse complement strand
CAAAAATAGCCCTGCTCTCAATAACCCTTTGCGATAGGTTAGGTTGAAAAAATGTGACCAGCCCAAAATCACCAAGCGAGCTTTCATGGCATTAGTGGGGACTCAGTCCTGGGTCTTCTACATTCTAGTCCCACACCCTTAAACACTACCCCACACTGAGCTCAGTGGGTGAAAAATGAAGCACTGTAGAGTGGGAGAGAAATCTGTGTTCTGTGTGGAAGTTATGAGCCTAAGTGGTGAGTGAGGAAAATAGGTTTGTGTGGAAATTATGAGCCTAAGTGGCAAGTGAGGATAATAAGCCTGTGTTCTGTGTGGAAATTATTAGCCTAAGCGGAAGGTAAGGCAATGAAGCTTTGTCCAAGTTATTAACCTAAGTGACAAGTGAGGCAAGAAGTCTTTTTTGTTAGGTTTATTTAAGGAATTGTAGAGAAACAAGAGGAACAGTACACCTAACTGGAACCATTTCATTTATATACCTATCTGAAACTGTTAAGCTTGTTAACCCTACAGAAACTGTTATGCTGTTGTACTTGTTAATAAACTCTATTTATGTTTAAGGGCTTTTCTGCATTCTCTTTTTCCTCACTTGTGCGCTCCAGTTGCTTTAGGAGGGAGGAATCTGTTCCACAGGTGTTTTGGTGATTGATGCGATGTAATGTCGAACTGACCGCTAGGAGGAGCAAAACACGTGCAGAACAGGACCCCCCTCCCAAGCAACAGGAACACACAAGCCAGGAAAATGAGGAAACCCCCAAGAGAAACAACTTTAATTTACCGTAAGGATACCCTCTTACCTCAGAGCCACCCCCATGCACTGACCGTTCAGTCATTCCAACATATACAACTAAGCCATTCTGTTCTTTAGGTCCAACTAAGAATTCTATGGTGAGAGCCTTTGGCGGAGCACAAATAAGGATGGCAAAAGGAGGATGCATAACATGTGTCACCTCAGAACACTACAGAGACGTGACTTTACAGAGGTTACGTATAAGGGGTCTCACAGAAAAGAGTGAAAATGTTACAGGGAATATTTTCAATAGTTTTTCATTTGTTGTTTCTTCCTTGCTTGGATTATGTATGGTCCACATTTGTGAGTGTGCGCTAACAATGGCTACTCAGGCAGTCATCAGGCAAAGTGCCACCAGCTCTGCAGATGCAGATTACAAACGCAAGCTAAGATCATAATAAAGAACCAGAACTTGCAATCATATTTGAAACAAATGGACATAAGCCCAAATAGTCAAAGCTAGTTTTAAAGTCCACCTGCTGCTCTACTCTAAGCTTCATTCCAGCATCAGCATCAGGGCTTTGCTGAAAAGGAGAACTTTTTCACTGCTTCATGGGAAGGGTGAAGAAATCAGAGCATGAAGGCAGGAAGATGTCTGAGCTGTTATTCTGGGTCTCAAGGAATAGTTGAGAGTGCCACAGCACTGAGGTTTAGTGCATTAATGCTGTGGAGCAAGAGAAAGTCTTGAAAATGTGTCCAGGTTGATCATTTTTCTATAGCAATGACTGGATTTTGCTTCTGTGGTTAATTGGCTTCAGCAATAACTATTCTACCTTGGTTTTGACTGTAGTGTATACTGTGATTGCTCCTGTTATAATTACTTTTCCATTTGCACCAGATTGCTTGTTTCTCTTAGGCAGAATCTGTGAGCTACCAATAGGCTTAGCCAACCAAGCATACTATGCCTGAAATGCTCAAGAGATGTGAAGGTTCCAGAGCCATTTGATCTTGAGGCAGAAAGATTATACACTGTAACAGGTTCACCCTTATCTGCAGGTCATGACCTGGCAGCAATATCAGACTTAAGCTTCCTGCCTCAGACATAAATAATTAATCATTAAATTTATCCCCTGTCCCAGGGAAGTCGTTTGACTTGAGGCTTAATGACTGAATGTCCATCACAACACATTTTAGGAACCTGGTAAACAAAATTCTAACCATTTATACCTGGTGGATAACGTGATTAAAAATCCCTCAAGAAATTATTTTCTCCAATAAAAATGTGGTGTGTGCAGGTATGGAGAGGGAAGACCATCGTGCACTGCTCAATTGATTTTTTCCCCTCCAGTTTATTAATGATGACATTTACAGATTTCCTTTCAAACTTGTCAAACTTTTCCACATAGCAACTTATTTTTTAAAAATACTAAATTTCCTCAAAGTTTTGGTGTTGAAATAGTAATTTGAAGCCTGATTTTGCAATTTTGTATTCTGGTTTTACACAGACTGAAGCTCTTCCTGTTTAGATTTATGTAACAGTGCAGTTCCAAACATTGTTACGTTATTCTGAGCCTGTTAACTTCAGTGGACTTGGAAGAATATAACTTTGTGGATGATTGCTCTGTTAATCGTGTTCAGAGAGATGTATTTTATATTCAGATCTAAGGAACAACACATATAAGTATGGCAGCCAGCTCTCTGTTAGAGCTCTCAAATGGTTTATCTCAAACAGTTTGTGACAACTAACAAAAAACAAACTTTAATCCCAAATCAAAGAAACAAACAAATGGAATAAAAGTAACATTTAGACTTTATAAGAAATTGAGTCAAGATAATTGATATTGCTATTGGTGGGAAGAAGGCTTCACCCAGGAACTGAGGTGTCACCTGTTCTGGACGGGATTGTAGTCCTCCTAAAGCACTGGATTCGTAGTTTGAGGGTGCTGCTGGACCTGAATCTCCTGCGGGATAAGCAGTTGTATCTTTCAACAACTCCACATTCAGAAGCACTAAACCTCTGAATCCTGGAGCCAGGAGGCAATTTCAGGGGAAGGCCTTAGCCAGACAGACAACCTTTATTAGTATATCAGAGATAAAAGTACATTAAAATTTAGGAATACATAAAAAATGTGGCTGTCATACAAACAAACAAACAGCAAGAAAAAAACCCTGATCAGTTTATAGTTTCCCTGATTTGAATTGTAGAAAACAGGCAACATTAAAAGTTATAGAAGAATTTTGCTCCGAGAGTAGCAATTGGACTTTGAGACTCTCAGGGAGACCACGCCATGTAAAAAGAAGGGAGTCCAGAAATTTATCCCGGGTCTTAGTATAAAATGGACAATTTGAAAGAATGTGGGAAACAGATTCGATGGCATCATAAGGGATTTTATGGCATCTTCCAGAGAAGATGGCCTATGGCAATACGTTAAATCTGGCTAACATAAATGCCCTTCTTTGACGGGGGTCAGTTAAAGAGCAAAAATAAGTAGCTGTCTGGCCCAGTGTCTGGGGTAATCCCAGATGAATTGGAGAACAAGTTTTCCTAGCTGCCTCAGTCAGGAACTGAAATCGAATATCTAAAAACCTGTGTTTGATTGTATAAAATATTGTGGAGGCAGATGATAAATAAAGTGGATCTAAAGGTATTCCTAAGGACCTTTTTTTTTTTTTTTACTAATTTCAGCCGATTAGGCTCACAATGATCTGTCAGCATTAAAAAGGTAAAAGAATTCAGGTCAGGATTAAACAGAAGGTGCAGCGAAAATTTGATGGTCAAAAGCCAGGCCTGAGTTTCCAGGGACATCTGACCAGTTTTGAGACACATCGCAGCATATGGGACCCAATTAGGAAGTCCAAAGGTTTTCCGCAAAAAAAAAAAGGATTGTAACC
>NW_015167577.1:163371-169896 GCF_001447785.1 Gekko japonicus | reverse complement strand
GTCCGATAGGCTCCGCGGCGCCGGGAGATGACGTCATCCGCACCTTCTGCTGCTCGCGCCGGCCGCTTTCTGTTGGAACTCCGCAGGCCACCAGGGATCGCTCCACTGGCTCTCGATGTTCCGCCGTGCCGCCTCGTCTCTGCCGCCAGGATCCGCCGTCGCCGCCATTGTTGTTGTTCCTTCGCTACTGCCGCCGCCGCACACCACACACCTCGGACGAGGGGGGTGCCCCTACCCTACTAAGGGTAGGTTCCCATTCATCTACTCGCCCTTTAACGGGCTTTTGAACCGCTGGGTGGGCGGGAGCTGGGACGCAGGCCGGGAGCTCACTCCGGCCACGGTGGGGCTCAAACAGATGTTCGGCCAGATGTTAAGGCAGGCTGCATTAACAGCCTGCACCACCGCTCCCAATGCACCACCGTGAACTAGATTTTGCGTTGAAGAATTTTAGGGCCGTTGGGACATATCTACTGCCTCTCATGCAGAGAAAGCAGGCAATGGCCTCAGCACTGTTTTTTTGCTAGAGTAGTAGCACATTTGCGATGAGTAGCCCAGCTCCCATTGTAGTAGAAATTGATCCCTAAGTATTTAAATGATTCGACCTGCTCAATGGGATTTCCCTGTATTGTCCATGAGGACTGTTTCCAAGATGGAAAAGACTAAGATCTTTGTTTTCCCATAATTCAAAGTCAACCTGTTGTTATTACAGTAGGTCAAACATTGGTGTAGAAGATGCCTCAGTCTGATTTGTGAACATGAAAGTAAGATGGCGGCGTCTGTGTATAAAAAAACTGGAATATGACATTGGCCAATTTTCAGGACATGTCCGTCAATTTCAAACAATGATGGAGCCAGGTCATTTAAAAACAAATTAAAGAGTGAAGGGGCAAGGATGCAACCCTGTTTTACACCTTTACGAATTAGAATTTTAGGGGTTAGATTCCCCTGTAGATTAAATTTAACCTGACAACTGGTACGTGAATATAGTTTTTTATTTAAAAAAGCAATCTGGGATCTATATTCATTCTAGCCATCTTATCTCATAAAAGGTCTCTTGGGATTGAATCAAACACCGCCTTAAGGTCTAAAGAGACAGCGAAAAGCTTATTGCCTGGTTTCCCACTATTTAGTAACAAGGTGTGATACTGCACAGTGGTCCAGAGTGGATTTACCCCGAGAAAACGCTATTTGTTCTAGTCCTAGAATGTTATGGTCAGTCACCCATCCATCTAGTTTAATTAGAAGGTGTTTGGCATAACGTTTGCCAACTACTGATAAAAGTCTAATCGGTCTATAATTTTTGGGAGTGGAAGAATCACCATTTTTAAAAATGGGGACAACGATTGCATTTGTCCATTTTATTTTTATTTTATTTTATTTCATTTATACCCCGCCCTCCCCGCGTTCGGGTTCAGGGCGGCTTACACAGTACAACAGTACAGTAAAAATAGCACAATAAACAATTTAAGCACACAAGTGCAATAAAATTAAAAATTATCCACTTAAAATACAGTACAATCTTACCGGATGCATCAATAGTTAAAAATACCCACTCGTTACTTTAACTCCCGGTGAGGCCAACAAGACGGGGGGGGGGGTACCATAAACTAAGATGTCCCCAGTTGGCTGATCGGCCACCCCCGATGGCGCTGCTCTGCAGAGCACGGTGGTGGTAATAGTGGCGCCGGCGGCTCCTACTCAAAAGCCTGGCGGAAGAGCTCCGTCTTACAGGCCCTGCGGAACTGTAAAAGGTCCCGCAGGGCCCTGATCTCCTCTGGGAGCTCATTCCACCAGGTAGGAGCCACCACCAAAAAGGACCTGGCCTTTGTGGCAGCAAGCCTGGCTTCTTTAGGCCCCGGGGTCACTAGGCGGTGTTGTGACCCCGACCGAAGTGCTCTTTGGGGCCTATATGGGGAAAGGCGGTCCCTCAGGTATGCCGGACCCTGGCCATGTAGGGCTTTAAAGGTAAGCACCAGCACTTTGAAGCGAATCCGGAACGCTATAGGCAGTCAGTGCAGCGCTTTCAGCACAGGGTGGATGTGATCCCATTTCGGGACCCCCATTACCAGCCTGGCTGCCGCATTCTGCACCATGACTTTGGCATTATTCCAGTGTTATTTATCAAGGTAAATAAAGCCAAAGGAAGGGCCCACCATTCTGGGTGAGACTTCCATAGTTCTGGAGGAACTGCATCTGGGCCAGGGGCTTTTTTTGGTTTAAGACATGTGATCAAGGTAATAATATCCTCAGGGGACACAGGTGGCCACTCGGGGGTCTTGGAGGCATTGGATTCAGTGGGTATGGAAACATTTGCACCATTTTCATTCAAAAGGTTTAAAAATATGAAAACCAGGTATGGGAGGAAATTGATGGTGATGAAATTAATTTCCCTCAAGACGTGCCTGAAATTAAGGCCCAAAATTTCCCACAGTCGTTTGACCTGGATGTCCTGATCAATAGTTTCCACTAGTCCCTGGCAAACTGGAGCTTCTTGGCTTTGACGAAGTCTGACAGCTGTTGTTTAACAGTAAAGTATTCCTTCGGTAAGGAAGACTTTTTCTGGCACTGGTAACAGTGATAAATGGAACAAAGAGTGGATTTCAGACATAAACATTCTCTATTGTACCATGCGATATGTTTGGGTTTATGTCTAGAGACCAAAAAGGGAACAGGGTTAAGTAGGGAAATAAAACTGGAGACTAAATTATCATATGAAGATACCACTTCAGTGGTGTTTGAAGAAGTCATAAGGGAAGAACGCAAGTTGATAATCACTTGCTCGGTGGCTAATAGCTGGTCTCTCAGCCTTAGCCTATATGCCCTGTTGTTGAACCTCCAGAGGAACTGGTTGGCCACTGTATGAAAGAGGATGCTTGACTAGATGGGCCACTGGTCTGATCCAGCAGGGTTCTTCTTATGTTCTTAATTTTGACTGGTGACCCAGCTGCAGGCTTTCCTGTGTAAAACAAATATTGTCACTGTGCTGGTAACATCTAAGCCTTTTATGCACATTGGAGTTTCTTCTTATTTTCTTGGGAGTTGATCCACAAGCACTGGAATTAGTTTGGGCAGGGTTCTTCCACATGTCTGCTCCCCTGTGCATTTTTACAGTTGTGAAGTCAGGTTATCTTCTCCTGCATGTGAATTAAATAATCAAGATTTTCAAGGGAGGGTGCTGTTGTCATCAGTGGTATATAACCTGTCACATTAGCATTCATTTAAAAATAAGAAGTAAGACTCTAGCCTCTTTCCTCATGGAGATATGCCTTTTCATGTATATCTCCATGAGAGAAGAGGCTACATACTTACTTTTTAAAAACAGTGAAAGCTGAGATTTCAGAGAACCTGCTTGAACTATCACTGCAACACTACAGTGTTATATCATTATTTTAGGTCTTCTTTTAAAAAAAATTGAAATCAGTTTTCAGTGGGGGAGAGGGAGTGGTTTAATGATGACAACTGTCCAATAATTGAAAAGTAGGCTGGAAGTGGGAGGGACAAACAAAATCAACAGAAACATTATGCACTAGGATAAAACCAACCCAAAACTGGCTTCTGGAAAAATATTGGGATAAAAGTGGTTGCAAAAAAGCTGTGAGGAAAAAGGGTGTGTGGGAGCAACAAAATGAAAATTTAAAGGGACTAAACCAAAACAATATGGGCCCAGAGCCCAGAACAACAACAAAAAGTGGAAAAGCCCCTAGACTATTGCAATGTGGTGTATGTGGGGCTGCCCTTGAAGATTGTTCACAAGCTGCATTTGGTACAGAATGCTGCAGCCAGAGTGTTGACTGGAGTGGGCCGTAGGGACCATATCATTCCAGTCTTGTTCTACCTACAATGGCACTCAATCAGCCTTTCCTTCTTTTTCTTTTCAAAGCTCCTATGAGCAGATGGTCCTTTCCCCCCACATAGGTTCTTTATTGGAATTTTCACAAAACAGCAACAATAAAACAAAAAAACCCCAAGCAAACAAAAAACTATGATCAGGTGGTCTTGAGCAATGACTAAAAGAATAATATATTATTTACTAAAGGAAAATAAGTTAGACAGAAATTTGGTGACCAAGTTGGTTATGTTCAAGTCACTGTCTAGCATCAGGTAGGGAATAGTATCCCCCTGGAGTTTATTAAACAGAGAGCATGTTAAAAGCAGTGAGATACAATGGTTTCTAAAAGTGGTAAAAGATCTACATTCCAATATTTTGTGAGACACAGGATCTGTTTTACTCTGACTGCAAGGGCAAAGATGATCTGAATATGGAATATGACAAAATTTCCCCTGTAATTTCATATGGGATGGCATTAAGGCAAGCTAAAGTGAATGCCCTGACAAGGTAGGGGGGCTGTTAGGTATCTCATGTATAATGGCAGAGTCTGAGGAGGTAAGATACCAAAGAATTGACTTGAGCAGATGATGCAAGAGCGACTCACTGTACGGTTTTAATCCAACTCCGTAAGGCTGTGCTGGACAAGTGAAAGGGCCTTTGGATTACCTAGCAAGAAGATATCTTCAGTTATAAACCCTACTGTCTTCATCCATTGAGAATGGTAAGCATCTTGTTTAAGAAAGAACAGCAGCCCTTCAGCTTCTGAAGCAAAAATAATCCTTAGCCTTAGCTTGAAATCGCTGAGCCATGATCTAACTTCTAATGACTTTTAGCTGAGCTCAGCTAAAAGAGATGCATCTGAGATGCAACGAGGGACTTCCATTATCCTACGTTTAAACTGACATAGGTGATGGTTGGTCAGCTTCCAGACCAAATTCAAGGGGCTGATATCAACCTCTAAAGCCCTACAAAGTTTGGGACCAACATACCTACCCATTGACCAGATTTGGTTTCGAGGCTCTTATAGAAATTTAAAAGTATTTCACCAAAGAAGAAAGGTTTGTGTTCCCACAATGGTAAAATACTACAGAACAAATGACTCTCTTGAAATGGCTACCAAAGGCTTTAAAAACAACCCCCCCAAAAAACCCTTAAGTATGCTACATAACTTCTGCTGGCAGAAATATAATTCATTTATCCTTCTCATCCCAATAGAGTCACATTCAGAGAGGAAGAAAGATAAATTCTTTTATAAACTTTGTTGTTGTTCTCCTTAACTTATTATTTATACCTTCTTAACAAGGAGCCAGAAAAAATTCTGAGGTAAAAAAAAATCAATATATGTTCTTTCCTTATGCTCAAGGGACACATGCAGGTGACTAATGGAACCAAAGGGAGGTTGTTATGGTCTTGCCTTGATGTAGCTTGAGGGCTGACAGAACACAGCTATCACTAAAGATCCTACATTACTAGGGGATGAGCCACTTCCCTAGATAATGGTGGTATTTTTACTCCATCTCCAAAGCCTTTGAGTAACTGAAATTTTATATAAGTGTATTACTTCTTCATGCATGTCTTCAGTTTAACAATAGGATGCCTTAATTTTTACATTAGTGCCTAATCACATTGCTACAGACACAACATTGATCCAGATTCCCCCCTTCCAAAACACACACTTTTTGTCAAAGTATCCAAGTTTGAGTTGTTACCAATAGCCATAAAAACATGTCTGAATCAGTTTGCTTGAGGGATCTGTGCACGTATACTGAAATAGCAAGGGGGGGGATATATATAATTTTATTTTGGCTGATGGCATCTAAGGACAGAGGAGAGGATCCCTCCCAATCCAGCCTCTCATCATGACTAACCAGTCCAGGAGGATTGGGAGTGGAGGACTCCAGTCTCTGACCTGACTGAATGCTGTTCAGCTTGTTTGGTAGATTAACGTATTCAGCTATTTTTGATTTTTAAATGAACATATTTTTAATGTATATATGTACATATATGAAGTTCTCTTATACCAGGTCAAACCACTGGCCCATTCTCAGTATCATCCAATGTGACTGGCATGGCCTCAGAGAGACCGAGGTCTTCCACGCTGCCTGCAACTTGAAACCTTTAACTGGAGATGCCATGCCGGGGACTGAATTTGTGAGGAGTGAGTAGTAACGGTTTGAATTCTGCAAAACAAACAGACCCTGCTTACGATGACTTTTCTCTTAAGTTGAATATCCTATACATTTACATTGATTATTTGCTAGCAATTTAAAAGGAAAAAAAATATTTCAGGTAAGTTTGTGGTTGCAGAGTTTGGTGGCATTCTGCAGGGTGACAGCCTGAGAAGCTGCTTGTAGGTGCATGTTCACAATTTACTGGCTCACTGGGTTGTACATGGTCATGCATCACTGAAATGCATAATTTAAACACTGGTGTAATTTTAGTGTGCCAGCTGTGTTCATGCTTGGTCGACAGCATTCAGCAGCATTTATCACACTGGGGCTGCTCAGAAATGACTGGATTGAACTACAGTTCCCAGGCAGCTGTGCAAGAATAGTCAAAATATCTGTGATCCAGTGCAGAAGTCTGGTCATGGCTATTAGGAGTAGGGATGCTGCTGTCCCAGCTCCTTCAAGAACTGAAATAAGGCATGGTACCTGATTGGTTAGGGTAGTTAATTGCCCAGCCTACAGGAGAAG
>NW_015167577.1:150073-163344 GCF_001447785.1 Gekko japonicus | reverse complement strand
CCTTCCGTACACAGGCATTTGCTGTGAGCTGCTGACCCACCCACCCTCTCTACAGTAAACATGAAAATAACTGATCACTTTAGGTGTGAGCAGGAATTCTTAGGTCTCCTATGCTTAGTATTTTAAGAGATGGGGTTTTGCCTGCTAGTAACCTTTGGACACCACAGTAAATACAGTAACGCACACTAAATGTGTTTGTTGGGCAGGGGGAGGGGAGAAGCTAATAAGGGCTCATAAATACAATAAATACAACTAAGTTTTAATCCACATTACGAGTATTCATTTGTGGGGTAGGGGACAATGAACACAAATGTTCAGCAGTACAAATTGCAGTTAAACAGAAGAAGATTTGAACATTTTGGTCCAATAATTTCTGCACGAAGAGCTTGTGTTCCTATGATATGGCTCTTCCCCAAGTGTGGACACAGACAAAAACACTAATTACCCCATTCCCTGACCCTAGCCCAGTTCACAAAGTACAGTGAACACATGTACAATCCACATACAGTGTATACTATATTTTTTATATGTATGTTGAGTAATTTTCATGTTACATTCAAAGCAGGTATGGCTGAACATGTGATTGAAACCATACATTTATCAAGATACTGGAATCTAGTTTCACTTGTAAAGTGAATGCGTATTGATGCTTTCTTAGAAACAGACATACTCACGTACATGCAAGATGTGTGTGTGTGTTCACCGCAATATGTGAAACAAGCTAGTGTGTTATTCTGTTCCAGGAACTTTCTCTTCTTTGCCATTTCCCTTCTATATTTACGTTTCAAGTCCTAGCAGTGGTTTACCACTCCTGGAACTTTTCTTCTTTGTTTATTTTGGTCGCTGATCCAAAGAGATTATCCTAGTATTCTTCAGTTTCTGGCATTATTCCCAAGATCCCATTGGCCTTCGGGCAGAGCTGTGCTGCAGATGGGGAACTGCTACTAGAAGAGGGAAAGTGAAAAGCCATGGACACATAGTACTTTACATTCAGACCTTAATATTTGTTCTGATTTGTATTGTGAATCTGTAGACAAAACACTGAATATTTAAAATATTGTAAAGGGCCTAGCTATTTTTGAAGTGTTTATTATTTTTTTGATTAGGGTTATTTTTAATCAAGTTATTGGGCAGCAGTTCTCACTTTTAATGTATAATTTCTGGCTGAAAATAACCCATTTATTTTGATGCTGAATGAAACCATAATTAGTCTGGAGACCCACAATTCTGGATTTTTGCTAGAGATGTTAACCATTTTAATGTGACAAGGATTTCTACTGAAATTATTGAGAACCATTGGATTTAAGGCCCCTCTCCATCTCTTAAAAGGCATTGTCAACTACCTATCACAGAATTGCCTCAGTGAATGAGACCCAGAGCTCAAAATACTTGCACAATTATATGGCCTGTTTTTTTCACTGAATTTTACATGCACGTACAGATGTTCATGACTGGTACTAAAATAGAATTCTTCATATGACTGATGCCGTTGACATAAAAGATAATACTCTTAAAGTCTCTTTACTGTCGCTTTACTCATTGTGGTAATGCTCATAAAGATTTCTAAGACTGCTCCCCCCATCTGTTTATATGTTCACTGCTTTTAAGGCATCTGTTTCCTCTTATGCTTCCATTAAAGTGCCTGTTGCATTCCTTTTAGTGGTGTCTTAATGAAGTATAAACCCCTCTGCACATCCTCATTCACTCACTGTAAAAAGCTGTAGCTCATGTTTTTTGCTAACAGTTATTGCTCAGATCTCTGATGGTCCCCTCTTGGAAAAGGGACAGGTCTCTTGGCTAGTGATGCCACATTTGTCAGCTTAAGTAATAAGTGTTCACGAATATCAGAACTGCTTAACTTGTCATTCTAAACGTGCCCACTGTGCATCCAAGAGAAGTCATAAAATTAGATTTGCAAACTTCAGGTTAAGGAATCTGGGGAGTTTTAGGTGTGAGGTCTGGGGAGGGCAGAGCTTGAGAAAGGGAGGGGCTCAAACACAGATATGACACAGAGCCCACCCTTCAAAGCTACCATTTTCTCTTGGGGAACTGATCTCTGTAGACTGGAGAGGATTGGTAATTCTGTGAGAACTCCAGGCCTCACCTGAAGACTGGCAATCCTAGATAAAGCATTAATTAAGGAACAATTAATATAATGAATGTGTAATTTAATTTATTTACAAATATATCTTATTATTATGAAGTGAAGAAAACCACTTTTTTCCATTAATTGCTTGTTTTGGGTGGTATGCTGACCGCCTCTTACCCTATTAAAGCAAATTATAGATTTACCCTTAATGCTCTATCACAATGGCTTCCTTGGTCCTGCAGTGGTAATAAGTGGTAATAAGATAAAATGATATATGTGGAAAATCAGTAAAAGCACATGCTTTCATGCGAGCATAATTTAATATAAACTCTACATAATTTGCAGTGGAGCTGCTTTATCCACCATATGTTGGTCACCCTCATGTAAGATCTCTAGAGACACCAGGATTGAGGTGGGTCAGTGCTGCTGTTGCTACTTGACTTAACAGCAGTGTATGACATGGTCGATTACAATCTTTTGACTCACCACCTCGCTGAATATGGGGATACGAGGGACTGCCTTGCAATGGCTTATCTCTTTTCTCCAAGGTCGGGGACAGAGAGTGGTGCTTGGGGAGAGGGTTTCACTGCATTACCCATTGGTATGCAATGTCCCCTAAGGGGCAATCCTCTCATGTTATTTAACATCTACATGTGCCCTCTCACCCAGCTCGTCCGGAGGTTTGGGAGGTCATCACTGATGACACCCAGCTATATCTGTTGATGGATGACCACCCAGATACTGCCCCAGAGGTTCTGGTTGGGGCACTGGAGGTGGAGGTGGATTGGCTGAAGCAGAGTTCACTGAAATTAAATCCATCTAAGACTGAGGTCCTGTGTCTGAGCTGCGGGGGGATGGAACCAGGGATCCAGCTCCCCACCCTTGACAGGGCGCTGTTAGCACCAGTGTTGATGGTGAGAAGTTTGGGTGTGACCTTGGATGCCTCACTTTCAGTGGAGGCCCAGGTCATGAACATTTCCAAATATACCTTTTACCATCTTCGGCAGGTCAGGCAATTGGCTCCTTATCTCTCCCCCTGTGACTTAGCCACAGTGATCCATGCATTGGCCACCTCCAGGATGGACTACTGTAACTCACTCTACAAGGGCTACCCTTGAGACTAACTCCAGCTTGAGACCAAAATAATCCAGAACTTGACCAAAAGACGTGCATGGAGCCTTGAATTCCATCACTGTCTCAACTGTGGCGGGGAGGTCATGGTGGAGTTTATCTGCGAAATAGCTTGCAAAAGCCTCACAGCCGATTTCCAATTCCTTATAATTTAATCTGCTCCATGGCAGAGTAGTAAGAGACCAAATTGTTCTAAATAATTGGGCTGGGTGAGAGCTTGCGGACACAATCATGGCCGTGTAGTATTCTTTTTTCGCAGCCTTGACTGCTATCTCATAGGATCTCATAAACGTCCTATAGGATGCTCTTGATGCTTCGTCCCGAGCACATCGCCACGGTCTCTTTAGTCATCTAAGCTCTCGTTTCATTAACCTCAGCTCCTGTGTATACCAGGAAGTGAGTTTTGAGTGGGGGCGCAGAGGGCGCCGGGGTGCGATCTCGTCAATGGCTGCTGAGAGTTGGTTTTGCCACTCCTCGACAAGCTCATCCAACAAGCCACCAGGAGGCATCGGATCCCTCAAAGCCATTTGGAACTGCACCATGTCCATTTGGCTCCGCAGGCGAGCTAAAATGTACTCGTCGCCCAAACAGGGTCAGGGTGGTACATAAACATGGGCCTTCAGAGCATGGTGGTCCGACCATGGAATGGTCGTAGCCATAATCCAGTCCACTGTAGCCCCTGCCACGATGATCAAATCGAGCGTGTGTCCTGCTCAGTGAGTGGGGTCCATGACATTTTGGGAGAGTCATAGTGCCACCATGATGACACCAGATCCATTGCCTGCATGGAGGTCATGTCATCGGCATGGACATCAAAGTCACCCAGGACTAACAGTCTAGGGTGCTCCAAAGACTGCAGCTGGTACAAGATGCAGTGGCATGCCTACTGTCTGGATCGTCTGTGCGGGTGCACATACAGCCAGTGCTTCACCAGGTGAACGGGCTCCCAATTGAGCACCAAATCAGGTTCAAGGTTATAGTATTGACCTTTAAAGCCCTATGTGGTCTCGAGCTTTCATATCTGTGTAATCCTCCTGAATGAAAAATGCCACTCCCCCCCAGTCCGGGATTGGTGATGGGCCGAGAACCCGGGAGGAGCTAATTGGGAGAGAGCTACAGTCTCCCCATCTCGCACCCAGGTCTCAGTCACACATGCCAGGTCCATGTCCTGTTCTGACAAAAAGTCATGGAGGATCATGATCTTATTCTTTATGGACCATTATGGCATTGCACAACACTAATGTCGGAGAGGGGTCAATAATCCTAGCCCCACTACCTACCACCTGCGGGATGGGATGCAGGCTGGAAGGGGACCGAGCCCTTCTACGTCTCCATTCCCTTCCCTTCCAATTCTGCCTGGTCCCGCCACAATACTTTCCCCTCCCCAGAAGCACTGGTATCCCTTGGCTGTATTGTCACCATATTGTGATTTATGTAAGGATTTGACTTTTAATCTTTTATTATATTATGTTTTAATTTTTAAAATTGTTATATTTATGTGTTGTGAGCCACCCAGAGCCCGCTTGTGGTGTAGGGTGGGATACAGATAAAATAAAATAAATGTATGTGTGCTTGTTACGACTTGCAACTTAGTCCCATGTGAACTAGAAAGGCATGTGTACATGAAATTACAGTAGGTATCATGATATCAATGCAAGGGACAATCATGTGGAAGGAATACATTGGTACTACCCAGGGGTCGTTTCGTAGAAAAAGAGCTGCAGGAGATGAGGCTATTAGCATAATAGCTCATTAGCATATGCAACGCCCCCTGACATCACCGGAAGGGATGTCAGAAGGGGAAGCAAAAGGGGGAAAGGCATCTTCAAAAGCCTCCCCTTCCCTTCCCCAGCTGGCCTGCGTGGGGGGGGGGTGAAGAGAATAGGGTTTAAACCCCTTCTCACTAGAGTTAGGCCACAAAAGGAGGAAAGAGGGAAGGAAACAGAGTAGAGAGAAGGAAAGAAGGAAGTAAAGAGTGAAAGAAAGAGAAGGAAAGAAGGAGGAAAGGAAGGAAGGAAAGAGGGGATAAAAATAGAGAAGGAAAGAGGGAAAGAAAGAGAAGGAAAAAAGGAGGGAAAGAAAGAGAGAAGGGAAGAAGGAGGGTATGACACGAACCCCCTTTAAACTCCCAGTTCTGTGAGTGGCTAGGTGTCAGGACCTAGTCAGCATTAGATTTTGTTTTTCCTGACCAGTCCCTTACGCAAATCTACAGAAGTCTCTTTGGAGTATTTGTTTTACTTATTAAAGAGTTAGGCACCAGGCTTGTTAACTTCAAACCAGAACAGGCTTTATTTACAGAAAACACAACAGGGGGATGGAATATATATACAAAGGATATTTTGTTTCCTTTCAGACTTTAGTTCTTGCCTTTACGTTCACTTAGGCTGTATGTTTATTACTTTCAGTTCATACATAGGTGTTCATCAGTTCACTAAACACGCTTCTACTCCCACTCTCCAGCAACTGCTTTGTGGTTTTCCTTTGGCTTTTACTAACAGGTCTCTCTGAGTCTCCCTGGTCACCAGACCAGCTTTCCAGACTCCTGCCAGACCGTTCTTTAGCCCTTTCTAAACCACCTCCAGTTCCTTCTGGAAGAATGTATCTGGTGTTTGTGTTTTACTGTTCCCACTCTGTGCACTTTTTTTTGAAAAACAAGTGACCACATAAGGCTTTGCTAGATAAAGGAAGCGCTTGACCATATATGGGGATTGATAGGCAATTCATTAAAAAGCTAACTCTGCAAAAGAATAATTGTCAAAGTATAATTGCCTGGCTGCTGTTGTTAAATGGAAACTCAAAACTGTGTACAGGAAACGTATAGCTCAACCACAAGCAAAGCTTAACACCTGCAAGAGACAAGAGACGCTTGTGGTCGCCAAAAATAAGACGCTTCGTTGCAAAGTTCATGGTGTTTTTTTTTTCTTTATCAGCTAGACATGTATTTCCTGTTTTTGCTTTCTGTAGCCTTGCAAAGAAAAGTATTTAACCCAATGCCCCCCACCCCTCCGCGCGCAGCCCGTTTTGGAGGACCTCCTGTTCGTTCCTCTGGCTGTCGCCTGCGCGCATAATAAAGATCTTAACTGACTCTCTTTGGTGTCCAGCCGTTCTCCTTCAGAATTCTTGCTTCATTTCTACCTCTTGTATGAACCCATCCTAAGGCTGAAGTTACATCTATCACAAAAAAAAAGAGGGGGAAAACCATCTGGCTGTCCATTATGGACATAAACACTTCTTGTTGCTATGTTCACATACTGTTTTTTTCTCTCTCTTCACTGACACCCCCCACACCCCCAATTCAAATACAGAGTACAATTGAAGGCTTCCTGATTTTGGAAGCCTTCAAAAAAAAAGAGGGGGAAAACCATCTGGCTGTCCATTATGGACATAAACACTTCTTGTTGCTATGTTCACATACTGTTTTTCTCTCTCTCTTCACTGACACCCCCCACACCCCCAATTCAAATACAGAGTACAATTGAAGGCTTCCTGATTTTGGAAGCCTTCAGTCATACTAGACAACTGCAGTGCCTAGGCAAAATGGAGTTTGCTTTCCCCGCACAAAACAGTATTCTAAACTGTGGTTTAATCTTGAATTAAAAACCTGACTTGTGGAGAAGAAACAATCTCTAGTTCTGGAAGTTTTGAACCATGCTCCATGTTCAAGGGGAGAAGAGAGAGACAGTACTAGGACAGCAACAAATTTACATCCCTCCATATGAAAGGGGTTTGCTGTGATGTCTGGATGCAGGCCTCAGGTTTTGCAAGTCATTCTGCAACTGATTATTCTATGCCCAAACCTCCTACTACTTTGCTTTGACATTATAAACTCTTTGCATAAAGCCTTGAATGTTGTAGTAAGCCCAATTTATTTCTTTGGCACTAGAAAAATAAAATAAACAGTCATGCTAATTATCACTGAACTCAGGGGAACAAATTGTGTGCTGACTTTTTTATTTAAGTATTTATAACTCATTTTTCTCCTAAAGGGACCCAAAATGGTTTACAAGAAGAAAAACACTACATAAATAAATCAGAACACAGGAAACAAAGAAATTCCCTTTTAAGCCAGTCCTGGACTCATTGGCTGGCTTGACTGAAGATTAGGGCCACCAGCCATTGGCTGGGAACCAGCAAGAGTTTTTTTTTGGGGGGGGGGGAGGCATCGGGCAACAGCATGACATCACTTCCAGGAGAATCCCTGAAGTGACTCCAGTTTGTCATAAGAGTTACCAGAAACTCTATAGTTTTACCATGGAGTTTCCTGTAATTCTAAGAGAGTTGTGATGACACTTCTGGGTTCCCCGTGAAAGTGACATCACACCATCACCCCAGTGATTCTTTAAAATGTCTTTTTCCACAGGAGCATTGGGAGGAAATGGGAAATGGGGGTGGAGAATCCTCTGACCCCACACCCAGTAGGAAACCTGCAACCCTGCTAAAGACACAGGCTGCCAGCCATAGCTAAGAGCCAGAGGACAAAGAACACCTTGGCTCATGCCCAAGGGCTTACACCTCTGGCCAGTCCCAGACATTATAAAGTACCTGAAACAGGAAGGGGAAACCAATCCTCAGCAGAGATATTACACAGCTGACAAATATTCAGATGGGTAGCTGTGTTAGTCTGAAGCAGTGGAACAAAGTTTGAGTCTAGTGGCACCTTTAAAACCAACAAAGTTGTATTCAAAATGTAAACTTTCATGTACAAAGCACACTTCTTCAGACAAAATGGAACAAAATCTCCTCAAGGGCTACTTACAAGAAAAAAGAGGGTGGGGGAAGCCATTAGGAGGAGCCACTCACAGCCAAGATGCAAATACAGAGCTGAAATTGGATCAGGTGGCCGGTAAGATCAATGGATGGCAGCAAATTAGCACGCACATGCAAGAGTTAACAAAGAGATGTGAGAATGAAGCTAGAGTTCAGCAGCACCCCCAAGACAAACCAGGCTGAACCCTGTGTACATGCGAGAACAGGGACTCTCAGCATGTGCACAGTACTTCACATACATTGAAACAGATTTGCTATTACATGCAGGTGTGTGTGGTGGGGTAGTTGCTAGGAAGAGCTGATTAGAGTCAAGATGCATAAGTAACTGAGCTATAAATACAGCTAAGTTTCAAATAACACATAAAGTAGGACATGTAAATAGCAGCAAACTGGCATACAGATAATAAAGGATGTGAGAACCAAGTTTGAGTCCAGTGTTCTCTATAAGACCAACAAAGTGTAATTTCTGGGTATAAGTAAGAACAGAATGATTTAGGGTGTGTAGTGAGATAAGAAGCCGATATCTCTGTTAAGCCCTGGGGGTTCCATTGTCCTGAGTACCTGGGGCAACGAAAAGCATATATATTAGCAAGGTTTAATGTGTTGCCATCAGCAGTATTATATGGGAGATTCCAAAAAATCCCATTCAACAGTAAATTGTGTTCCTGCACTAAGCAGGAGATAGAAACTCTTGAACATGTGTTTCTTTCATGTACTTTCTACTTGGACCTGCACCTTACATTCATCGAGCCATGGTTGAGAAAGTATTCAGGGAAACCTGATAAATGTAAGATTTACTTTTTGCTGACAACCCAGAATCACATAATAATTGAAAGTGTTGCAAAATTTCTGTATGAAGCTTCAAGAAAGCGTTCAGTATTCCTTGCAAATTGAGTCTTATGTTCTGTATGTTATGCCAATAAACGTCGATTGATTGATTGTCCTGAGTGTTGTAATAACTTGTAATTTGGCATTCTCCCATTCCAGTCTGTTTCTGAAATTCCTTTGCAATAAAACAGCTACTTTGAGGTCCCCCACTGAGTGCTCTGGGAGGTTCAAATGTTCTCCTATAGGTTTCTCAGTTTTGTGATTCTTGGTGTCAGATTTATGTCCATTTATACTTTGGCATAGGGTTTGACCTGTTTGCCCTATGTAGAAAACTGAAGGGCATAGTTAGCATTTAATGGCATATACAATGTTAGAAGATGAGCAGGTGAATAAGCCTGAGATGGTGTAGTTGATGTTGTTAGGTCCAGTGATTGTGTTGTCTGGGTGTATGTGGTAGCAAAGTTGGCATCTGGGTTTGTTGCAGTATCCATGTTTAAATTAGATGTTGTATTATTGTGAGTGATGGGTTGTTTGAGATCGACAAATATGTTCCTCCTTTTACCCCTTCCCTCTCTTCTTGCTAAATCTGATAGACTTGCAACTAACTTGAGCCCAATTTATTTCAATGGGACAGAAGTGCAACCAAATATAGTTCGTTCAAGGTCTAGATGCTTTAGTGTTTGCAGAAAATGAATACTGCTGTAGCAATAGGAGAACAGGGAGAAGAGAGGAAAAACTCCAACATATTCCCTTCTTTCTTGCCTTTTGCTAGATGGTTAAAAAACAAACACCTGGAGCCTTGTTAGCATTGTACTCCTGTCCAAAGTTACAGGTTGAGACACATAACGCAGAGCTCCTTTCTGTCCCTTCTTTTACATCCACCTCACCGATCTGAGTAATCAGAACTAACTAGGTATGACATGCAAATCAAACAACCTGAAACAGAAGTTTTCATGGACTCTTAACACAGGATGAAGACCAATTTTATTGGGAAACAATGGGTAAGGGGATGTGAAGGGTCACTTCAGAAAATCCAAGGAAGTGGGGAGGGGGAAGAGGAGAAAGATGGAGTGGAAGGTCAGTGCAACAAAGAAACAAAATGCCCAACAATTTTAACTTAACTGTCGCTACCAAGTTGCACTCATTTTAGTAGTGCAAGTGAATTTGGAATTCCATTTGATCAGAATTTATGTACTTATACTCTTGGGTGAACACCCTTGCACCAGTGCCCAACTGGTCTTTTTTCATGCTGCACAGGACATGTATGTAGGTATTTCAGAGTACTGTAATTTTAATGGAGATTGCAAAGTTCATACTCCTCTCACATAGGATCGAGGGCAGGTCATTCTGATGGGTAGTTGACATTCCTCACCTCTGGTGACAACAGCCAATCAAGGGCGATCAGAATTGGAAGGAGTGGAATGGCAATTTAAAAAGGTAAAGGTAAAGGTTCCCTTGCTCGAAAGCCAGTCGAATCCGACTCTAGGGTTGCAGTGCTCATCTCCGTTTCAAAGCCAAAGAGCCAGTGCTGTCTGAAGACATTTCCGTGGTCATGTGGCCGGCATGACTAAACATCAAGGCGCACGGAACGCTGATACCTTCCCACTGAAGTGGTACCTATTTATCTACTTGCAATTTCTTGCTTTCGAACAGCTAGGTTGGCAGGAGCTGGAACTAGAGACGGGAGTGCACTCCGTCATGCTGCAACCCAGGTCTCGAACTGCTGAACTACTGACCTTTCACAGCCTGCAGTTCAGCGTCTTAACCACTTGAGCAATTGGTCACCTCCAAAAAGAGAGCTTTAATCTCCATTACCTGGAGATATGTTTCTGAATGGAAAAAAGCTGCCAGAATGAGTTAAGCAGCTTTGTGAAAGAAATATGCCCCCCAAAGGAAAATTTTCTGTGAGTATAATGGAAGCATCATGATATATACCTAGCAATACTGTTGAGTACAGAGCACCAATAGGCTCTAGCAAGATCTAAAATAAAGAGCATAAGAACAGACCATTCTCTGAAGTACACTTACTTAACAATTTAATTGTGGTTACCACTTTTTCAGTTATGAAGGCTGGGTGTCCAGGTTAAAGTGAAATACCAACTGTAAAACTGATTACCATAATTCCAAAAAGAAATTCCATAATGTCTATGAGCATCTCACAGTGTATTGTGGATATTAAGCAAATTCATCTCAGCCCAGTCAGAAATGAATTAAGGGCAGTACATAAAGTACTGAATGCTAAACACCACTGGCACAACAAGTTCCTTTACAGGTTCAATGAACCCATGAAAAAGAGCAATTCTGATGAACGGACCAGTCTATACCAGAAATTATTGCTGGTCTTGTTTAACCTTGTCTGTACATGAACTGTACCAAGAGGTGCCAAGTCTCAGCTCCCTTCCTCAGTGTGCAAACCCCTTAGTTTACTGTGTGGTGTAATGAGGAAAGGAGTTGATTAGCACCAAGGGTGTTCCCTCCCAAACGCAGTCTTCTGTAGAATGAATGGTGGGCCTATTTATCTTAAGCAACCCATCCTGTTCTTGACCAACTAGTTCAAAAATCAGGCCTTAGTCATAGGAAATCCAAACATTCCTACTTTGCCCCTTG
This sequence comes from Gekko japonicus, assembly GCF_001447785.1. NCBI lineage: Eukaryota > Metazoa > Chordata > Lepidosauria > Squamata > Gekkonidae > Gekko > Gekko japonicus. Next base: position 151,922 of record NW_015167577.1, on the reverse strand, counting down.
GAAACCAGCTAGTCTCATGTTGCTCCTGATAAGGGTAGTTGGATCAACAGCACACAGCAAATGCCTGCCTGTGGAAGGGAGGATGTTTCTTTAATGACTTGCCCAATAGCAATTAAGTGCTCCTAGCCAATCAATAGGGTTGCCAGCTCTGGGTTGGGAAATACCTGGAAATTTTGGGATTCGAGCCTGCGGAGGGCGGGTTTGGGAAGGGGAGGGACTTCAATACCATAGAGTCCACCTTCCAAAGCAGCCATTTTCTCCAGGTGAACTGATGTCTGTTGCCTGGAGGTCAGTTGTAATACTCGGAGATCTCTAGCCACTATCTGGAGGTTAAATATATCAGAAAAACAGGCTTCGGTGTGAATGTGGAAAGGAAAAATGAAACTCGTTGAAGAGAAAACACTATTCTACTAATTTTAGTGTTGGGAAATCATTAGAGAGATACTGCATTGATTTGTGTTATTGTTATTCCCATTGTGCTCCAAATAGAGATTGGTAGCTTTCTTATTCCTGAAGAGCGTGTCCTCTTTTTATCTCTTACATTCTTCGGATTCGTATATATTTTTCACATGTATTGCTCTTTTCCACATCATTGAAGTTTTTTTCCTTTGTTTTCAATGGAGGACAGTGGACAGAGTTATATGCGTTGGAGCTTTAGAAAGCGAAGGCTCTCCAGTCCACTTTCCCCCCCTCTACAGCTCTGTCAAGATGCCTTACAGAGATAATGTTATAAAAGGAATCCAGGACTTTGTTAAGAATATTTACATCAAGATTTTATATTGTATTAGCACCATTTTCTATGCTCTTCAACCATGGACCTATATATTTACCTATACTCATTGCTGAATGGCAATAGCCGGCATGATTGGATTAGGTATGATATGCAGAGGGGTGGCAATATCAGCATTGGTGTGATATACAGAGGCGTGGAGATATCAGCATTGGTAATGAGACAGGAAACCTAGGTCTTAGTTTGGTACTGGAGGATGCAGTCCAGGAGAATGCAAAGAATAAATGGAAATAAGTCTGAAGACGTGAGCAGTGACTCACAAAAACACATACCCTACCACAATTTTGTTAGTCTTTAAAGGTGCTACTGGACTCTTACTCTTTCTACCACTATTAGAAACCACAACATTCAAAAACAGGCAGGGGGACATTTTAACCTTCCAGGGCATTCAGTTGCTGACCTAAGAGTAGCCGTTCTTTTACAAAAGAATTTCAAAGAGAGATTAGAAAGAGAGACTGCTGAATTGCAACTGATCATGAAGCTCGAGACAATGCAAACTCCTGGACTGAATTGAGACCTGGGTTTCTTCTCTAATTACCAATGCTCAGGGGTCATTTTGTAGAAAAAGAGCTGCAGGAGCTCATTAGCATATGGTATACTAATGAGCTACTAGGCTATTAGCATATGCTGCGCCCCCTGACATCACCGGAAGTGATGTCAGAAGGGGAAGCAAAAGGGGGGGGGGAAGGCATCTTCAAAAGCCTCCCCTTCCCTGGGAGGGGGGAAGCGAAGAGAGAAGGGCTTTATAGTTTAAACCCCTTCTCACTAGAGTTGGGCCACAGAAGGAGGAAAGAGGGAAGGAAAGAGAAAGAGAGAGGAGAGAAGGAAAGAGGGAAAGAAAGAGAAGGAAGGAAGGAAAGAAGAAAGAAAAGAGGGGATAAAAGAGAGAAGTAAAGAGGGAAAGAAAGAGAAGGAAAGAAGGAGGGGAAAAGAGAGAGAAGGGAAGAAGGAGGGAAGGAGGGAAAGGAGGAAAAAAGAGAAGAGAAGAATGTGGGAAAGAAAAAAAGAGAGAAGGAAAGGAGGAAAAGAGAGGAAGGAAGGAATGAAGAGGAGGGAAAG
>NW_015167577.1:112439-150048 GCF_001447785.1 Gekko japonicus | reverse complement strand
GGCAGCGGGGCTCTCCGGGCCTCCCCCGCCCCCCAGTGCTTCTGCACGGGCCCGGGGGACCCGGCTGCGGGGTTCTCTGGGCCTCCCCCCGGCCCCAGCGTTTCAGTGTGGGCTGAGGGAAGCCGGCGGCAGGGCTCTCCGGACCTCCTCCCAGCTCCTGGGCTGCCAAAGTGGTGCTCCGGCATGCCCTGGCCCCAAAAGACCCCTGCCAATGCCTGCTATTGTCTTTTGTGAATGTCTAGTGTCTAGCCATTGTATGAATTGGTCTATACTATTAATGTCAGTGTACAAAATTAATAAATGATCAATAAAGTGATAATATGCAAGAATCTTGTAAAAAATGGGTTGACAGTTATGTCATAAACAAATGTCTTCTCAAAGTTAATCATGAACAGATTTGCTATTGAGGGTGCCACAGCACTACCCATTGCTACTCCATTAGTTTGAAGATAGAATTGTTCATCATGTAAAAAATATTTTTTCTCAATTACAAATACAATGTCCAAAAGGTTCATTAAAAAAATAAGTCGGTGGACTTAGACTCTGTCTGTGTTCTAATTCATGCTCCACAATAATTCTAGCTTCCTCCAGTGGGATATTAGTGTATAAAGACACTGTATCCATGGTCAATAGTATGGTTCCTGCTTCAGTGTTTAAGCCCTCTTGTCAGCTACACTGCCATGGAGGTTGGGGAGCTCGGTCTGTGTCTGGTTAATCGGTACTGCATTCCTTTCTGTGCTTTTCATGCTTTGTGCCGAAATGCTTATCTATACAGATGTGCAGGAGGGAGTTGTATCGTCTAGGTTTTTCCTAGCTGCCGTGGGAGAGTGTTGGTTCTCAGCTTTAGCTACCTAACGGTCTCCAAGCTTTATGGCCTGTGCTCTGCAGGGGTGCATATGAATAACCTATATCCTATTATGCCCAAGGGGCCGCCACTATTCTTAACAGTGCTTATGTTACTGCATCTATAGCTCTGCAATAAAAGTATTACCGTTCCTGAATGCGTGTACTTCGTTGTTGGCTGTGGGTTCTGACACCTCTATTTTGCTTATAAAATCAGTAGTGTCTTTTTAAAAAGATTTACCACATTGCACTACTGGCTGTAAAAATGTATCTAGATATTTTGCTAAAGGTTCTAACACTGAGGAGCAAGCGGATATTATAGATCTTCCTTTTGGAGGCAAACCTGGATTATGGATTTTTGGTAACACATAGAATCTGGGAGTTCTTGGATTTTTATTCATTAAAAATTCAGCCACTGTAGAATCTATGTAATTTAATGATAAAGTTTCTTGGACCACGACTTTAATCAGTAGCTGGACATGTTCTGTAGGGACATTTGTTAATAGATGGTAATATCTAGAGTCTGAAAGTTGCCTATCTACCTCATTCTTGTAATCCTGAGTATTAAGTATTATGGTAGCACTGCCTCTGTTGACTGGCTTGATGACTATAGAGGGATCATCACTGAGATTCCTTAAAATAACAAGTTAGTTGTTCGTTAGATTATAATGTGAGACTGCACTTTTCCTCTCTAGTTTTTGTATCTTTATTAATCAATTTTTCAAATGTGCTAATAGCTGGATCAGATACTAATGATACAAAAGCAGACTTTCTTTTAAGTTTTGTTCTAGTATTCGATCTGTCATCTGGACCAAAAAAATTATTAAGTTTAATAAGCCTCATGAGCTTAAAAGTTTCAATTTTCATCTGAAAAGGATGGTAATTGGGTGTCGGGACAAAAATCCATCCCCAAATTAAGTAACTTCCTCTCCTCTTCAGTAAGTACTCGATCCAAAAGATTTACAACTAAGTCTTCCTCCTGTTTTTGGAGTTGTTGCAAGGTCCTAAAATTTTTTGGGTTTCTTTGTGTTGGGGGTTCTGATTTTGTTTTCCTCTCATTCTATTCCTTAAAAAACAGGAGGATCCCTCTTCTCTTTTGGCATCTGAAATCATTTCACTCTCAAAGGTATAAGGACAGATCGACTCACATTCCATCTGTATCTGAAGAAGTGAGCAGTGACTCATGCAAGCTCATGCCCTGCCACAAATTTTGCTAGTTGTTAAGGTGCTGTTGTACTCTTGCTCCCTTTCACTAATAAGGACTGCAAGATGTGCTGTTATGGAAAGGGGGATCTCTCCAAGTGCCGTGAGAGGCTCTCTCTCTCTCTCTCTCTCTCTCTCTCTCTCTGTATAAAATGTTTTATGTTTTTGGTCTTAAACACAGGACTCTCTCTTTTGTGTGTGTGTGTGCTCTTTCTGGCTCCCTCTCTCCCTCTCTCTCTCTTGAGAAAAAGTGTGCTTATACCTAGAATAAAAATCACGGGAAGGCTTTCTTTCTCTCTTCTGAAGCAGGAATTAGGAGAGACTGGCCAGAAGGAGCTGCGATGTAAGGAACAGGAAGCAGCACACAGCCAGTTGCTCTCAGGCCAGATTTGGACCTTACAGGGAATGGATCGGGCTCCAGGCCATATATTTGACACTCTTGATTTAAATGCTCTTATGTTATGAACCCTATCCTGGTCAGCCTCCTTATGTGTCCTGGGTTCCATCCACATGTCATTGGATATTTGCCTTATACCAATCATTCACAGCTAGAGTGCTTTGTCCACACAGGGATGAAGAAGAAGAAGAAGAAGAAGAAGAAGAAGAAGAAGAAGAAGAAGAAGAAGAAGAAGAAGAAGAGTCTCAGAGCGGCTTACAAACTCCTTTCCCTTCCCCTCCCCACAACAGACACCCTGTGAGGTGGGTGGGGCTGAGAGAACTCTGACACAAACTGCTCTTTTTCAAGGACAGCTGTGCCAGAGCTTGTGACTGACTCAAGGTCACATCAGCAGGTGCAAGTGGAGGAGTGGGGAACCAAACCCGGTTCTCCCAGATTAGAGTCCGCGCACTTAACCATTACACCAAACTGGCTCTCCAGTTATGAATGTATGTTGTTGTGAAATAATAGTACAATACCCAATGATGTGTGGATATATCCCTGGATAAGCAGTGTACTCATCTGACCTACTCGTTCTGATATCCCCCCCAAAAATGTTTTAAAATGGTTTCAACTGTTTCCATGGAGAGTTCACACACACACACACACACACACACACACACACACAAAATAATAACCATGGTTTCTATGGTAAATTGGCTGACAATCTGACAAAATCCACAGCAAGATAGTTATGGAGTAAAAATAAGCTTTCTATGGCATAGGTAGGATGTTTTGTAAACTGTAACATGAATGTAATGTGTGTTCTACTTTGGTTTGTAAACAAAATTTCTGAAATCAATCTTCCAGGGATTTAAGCATTCCAACAAAATATTGGAAATGTAAATGTGCCAGCATGGTGCTAAATTGCCTAAGAACAAAACCTAAAAGTGCATAAAGAACAAATGGAAAACATAATCTGTTCTGTGCCATTTCAGTGTCCAATCTGTTTCAAGGTCAAGAAATAAAGAAAAAGCATTAACCATGATAGACAAGTGAGATTCTTACCTTAAAACTATGCAGGATTGTTTCTACAATGCTGTAAACCTTTGTGAGCAAGAATGCTGACACAAATAGAGAGTCCACAGCTATTTTTTTAAGTCCTTAAAAACAGTTCTTGTTTATCCATATTCATTGAAGATCCCATGTACACTATTCCCTTTTACCAAAGTTGTGATTAAATGCATCTAAACACTAACTGTTTTTATCAGGTGTGGATAGGTATTAATTCTGAAGACCCAGTTTTAGGTTTTCTCCCCCCCACTCTCAAATCTGGAAAATAGGATTGTGGTGACCTGTTGATCCAACAACAGCTGTCATGCACAAGATCTCTGGTTTGCTGACACTGGATGGTATGTATAAATTGTCTCTTGAATTAAATCATTGTATTATCTTCTGACTCCGTGGATTACCTTGGCTATGCTCTAGGTATTAAGGCACTAGTTAGAGTCTGGCAGATAAAAGGTAGAACAGATCACATCTAACTATGCAGTTGAATCTTACATTTTCCACTGACTGAGTTGGTTGTCAGCAAGGCTCCTTGTTTAGTGGGAGTCATAGAATCCAGCCCATAACGTTGAATTCTGCAGCTATAACTTTTTAAATTAATTTTGAATTAATGCTACATAAGCTTGCCAGGTCTCATTTTCTCCCTGGCAGGGGGATTGGGGGGTGTGTGTGTGCCAGGAGGGGGCGGGGCTGTCCCCAATGCAATGATGTCACACAGGTTGGGGGGAAAGTGGGGGTTGCCCATTCCTCAATCAGTGAACTGCCTTCAGGCTCGGGCAGCCCCCGCTTCAAATGAATGGGCACCATGTGCAATTACGTTGGAAGCAGTGAGTTCATTACTTGCAGGGCAGGCTTGGGTGGCCCCTGCTTCAAAAAGTGGGTGCCGTGTGTGCCTGCCCTGGAAGTGGTGAGTTGGCCGCTTGCAGAGCAGGCTCAGGGAGCCTCCACTTCAAACAAGCGAGCACCATGTGCATCTGCCCTGCAATCGGTGAGTTCGCCACTTGCAGGGCAGGTGGACATGTCCCCTGCTCTTTTCAAATGGGACCATGGAGGACTATTTGGGGCAGGGCTTCCCACCACTGGCCAGCTGGGGACTGGCATCCCTAATGCTATGAGTGCACTGCAGACACATGGAAAGGGTACATTCTTGTCTCATTTTGAAAAAAAAATGAAAGATACATGAAGATCTTGGATGCCATTGGATGTAACTTACATTTATTTATTTACATACTTCATTTATATCCTACCTTTCTCCCAAATGGGGGACCCAAAGCATCTTAGATTGTTCTCCTGTCCTCTGTTTTAACCTCTCAACAGCCCTGTGAGGTAGGTTATGCTGAGAGTATGTGACTGGATTAAGGGTGTCCAGCAAGAGTTTCAGGTGGGTAGCCACACTGTCCGCAGCAGAAGGACAGTAGTATTTTAAAGACCAGCTACTGAGTCCAATAGTACCTTAAAGACCAACAAGATTTGCAGGGTATAGGTTTCAAGAGTCAAAGCTCCCTTTCTCAGATACCTGATGATATCTGCTACTTCATGCGATATTTGACAATGTCTGCTACTGGACTCAAGCCTTGCCCATCAAGAGTGGGTAGTACCACCTGGGTCTCACAGATCCTAGTCCAACACTCTAACCACTATACCACAATCTGCACAGAACTTGGAAGGAATGTAGAGGAGCTTCAGGGGGAGGTTCCCTGGGAGTTTGACATCTCTAGCTTGCAAAGGGTACGTTCTATACACTACTGAACCTCCTAAACCTGCGCTTGTCATTTTCCCAGAAAGCACTTTCCTGTGGACACCTTGTTGGGGGAGCTGTAACTTGGCCCCTGTAAATCCAATTGTCACCCATCCTGCAGGGCAGGTAGAGGAGAGTCAGTCAGAGACTCCCTAAAAGTTTGGTGTCTCTAGCCCACCAGGATCATGCCACAAACTAAAACAAACTGCCTTTTCCCAGTTTATGACCATCCCTAAACAACGTATCTGTATCTTTTTTCTATTTACAAGAACCAAAAGCAGAGAAAACCCAACTCTATTTCTTCCATAACTCTGGTATGCCACTAGCCTACAGAGTTTTACCTTGACAGCCCCTTCATTATATTCAGACAGACCAGTATGAAATTGTCCTCACCAGCATGCATTATTGAACATACTCTGCAATTATCATTTAAAGTGTGAGGAAAAAGGTCAGTTCAAGTGTGAAGGTTGCACAAAAAGAACAGAAGGGGCAATATTCCGTTCTGATTTCTGAAAGTGTCAGTGTTTTCAAAGAGTACCAAATCCAGGATGATTTCCCTTGATTCCCTCTAGTAGGTTTTGTCATCTAGGAAGGATTTGCACTGATGTATGTCATACGGAAGTTGAAAAAGGAGCAGAGCCAAGAGTCCCAAAACCCAGCAGCAAAAAAATAATAATACAAATTTCATGGTAGCTCTTCATTTAAAATCACAGCTATATACTTGCAAGGGCTGGAAGGCTATAAAGAGCTCTTCATTCTGAATGAAACTATGTCTTCTGCAAAATATATATCCTTCCAGGAAAACCTCTTCTATTTTTACATTGAATTTGTTTTCTTTCCTTACTGACATTTCTTGCAGATGGTCTCAGTAAAACAAATAAAGAACATGATTGCCAGCTTCCATACTTTAAAATTCCATTTTTGCCTTTGCAAAAGGTACATTATATTCTGAGTATCAGAATACAGTGACAGAAAAAAAGCCTAATTGTGTGAGGACACAACAGATGGATTTCCAGTTGTAGTCAGTGGAACACTCTTTATACTAGTGGCTGAGAAACTGTGTGACTGAGCGATCACACTGCCTGCTCCAGAATGCCTTTTCAAGTCCAGGAGTAATGGGAAAATATGAGGAAGATTAGAAGATGCTCCTTCTGGCCCGCAGATGGAGAAGGTTCCTGGTATTGATTCCCTCATCTCAGTGGCCTTGCTATGAATAGGTTAGCTGAGAAAGAATGACTTGACCAAGGTCAGCCAGGCTGAATTTTGTGGCTGAATAAGGATTTAACCCTGGGCTCCCCCATCCTAGTCTAAGTATTACATCACACTAGCTCTCCATTATGCCACTCTAGAACCCTGCAATTCCACAGACCTGCACTCAGACTCACTCTCAACCAAAGACTGCTTCATAATCATCACATTCTACTGAAACGATAAAATGTTTTACAACTGTTCCAACACCATAAGTGATCCCTACATGTGGCAATTTTTAAAGGTGCCAATGAAGCTATTTCACTTTGGCACACATTTTCTATCACATACTGCAACTGGTTGGGGACAAAAAAGTATATTGAACCATCCAGAAGGCAGTGGAGTTTCCAAGATCTTTCAGTACCCTGGGGCACCACTGCACCTCCATTCACTTTGCTTATGTTGCTGAAGGAGATAATTCTCTTCACCTTGGCACTGTCCCAGCCCTCTTTAAAAATCATGCAACAAGTTGTGCATTTCATATAGCACTCCTTGAATACTAGAAAAATTAATTCCTTTTGCAAGAGTTTGGCTGTCATGTCAGTATTCATGGTAAGAGGCAACCAGAAATTGTGGCAGACCTCTCATGAGAAGAAGGAATCTTGCAAAAGTTTGACTACATTATTCTACATGGACCATGAGAAAGCGGGGAGGCATAGAAAAACTTCCATCTTCCCAACAGGGGTAGCAGTTGGGCAGTAGACAGACAATAGGCAACTGATTGGCAAAGGGAAGATGGCAAGACTTGGGGTAGGAGATTGCCAGCCCCTCAGATCTGCCACCTCCTTATAGACTTGGTACTGCCTGAAGGTCTCCCTGCTGTTTCATTTTCCAGATGGCCTGTCCTGGTGGGGGAGGATGGGAAGGGGGTATACTAGTAACAAATATGCTTTTATCAGTTCCAAAGGGGTAGCCATGTTGGCCTGAGGAGTCTAGCAACACCCTTAGAGCCTAATAAGATTTTATTCCTGGATAAGCGTCCATGGACTATTTTACTTATTTATTTAAATATGGGGACCTGAAGTGGCTTATGGTATTGTTACCCCCTCCATCTCCATTTTATCCTTACCCTGTGAAATGAGCTGAGCTGAGAAAGGGAGACTGGCCCAGTCACCCAGCAATTTTCCATGGCAGAGTGTGGATATGAACTTGGATCTCCCAGATCCTAGGGTAACAAAGGCTACTTTGTATTTTTATTAATGTCTCACTAAAGCTTCTAATGATCTCAACACTTACTGCGTTCAACTCAAAGTTCAAATTAGGTTGCAGATTTGGACCTTAACAGAGTCCATAATTGTGTTATGTACAGTTGTGCAGTTCTCAGTACTGTCAGGCTGAACTGTTTGGATGCTGACATCCATTAACTGAGGAACATAAAAACTGCTTTGTTGTGGCTTCTTCAAATTTTACCATGTAGTATTTAGTAGCTAGGGCAATTTGGGAAGAGCTAATAAGAACATAAGGATTTAAGTACAGCCTACTGGATTGCATGCACTGTTTTTCACACAGTGGCCAACAGTTGCCTGAGAGGGCCAAACAAACAGAGCATAGAGGCTGAGGCCTTCCCCGATGCTGTCTCCCAGCACTGGTATTCTGACTTTTTCTGCCTCTCTATATGGAGGCTGCCTTTGGTCACCATGGCTAAGCATTGGCAGACCATTCCTCAATGAATCTTTCTAAACCCCCACCCCCCCAAGCTATCTATGCTTGTGGTCATCACTACCTCTGCGGCAGTGAATTCCACAGTTTAAGTACTCATTGGGCGAATTATCACTAGAGCTGCCTCGCAGCACAGCGCCGTTTGCCCCAACACAAAGATGTCAATTTCACACCCGAAGCTCCGGGGCTGCATTTTGACTTGGGGCTTCGCCCGATTTCCTCCGCAGTTTCGTGATCCTGGTTTTTGAGGATCATGAAACTGCGGAGGAAATCGGGCGAAGCCCCGAGTCAAATGCAGACCAGCAGCCTCGGGTGTGAAATTGACATGTTTGTGTTGGGGCAAACGGCGCTGTGCTGCGAGGCAGCTCTAGTGAGAAATCGTCCATTGAGTAACGTTTCAGAGGGTAGCCATGCTGGTCTAAATCCAAATTTAGTAAATGCAGCTAAATCCAAGTTCAGTAGGCACCTTAGAGACCAACAAGATTTTCAGGGTTTAAGCTTTCAAGAGTTGAAAGTCCAACACCACCAAATCTTGTTTGCCTCTAAGGTGCTACTAGATTTGAATTTTGTTGAGTAAAGAAGTATTGCCTTTGTTTGTCCTTAACCTATTTTCTAACAACTTCAATGACATGGGTTTGTCTATTGTTGTCATTGTCCTTCCTCCTAGCAAAGTTAATGGGGGAAGAGTCATGTGGCTGGCTCTATCCTTGTGGTTTGAGCGTCTTCCTTTTTTTTGGGGGGGGGGTAAAGTTGCATCCAACTGATGCTGACCCAAGAGGGCTTTCAAAGCGAGAAATGTTCAGAAGTGGTTTGCCATTGTCTGCCTCTGTGTTGCAACTGTATATTTCCTTGGTGGCTTCCTAACTAAGTACTAACCAAGGCTTCCAAGATCTGATGAGATCAGGCTAGCGTGGGCTATAGGAGTGTGGAAAGAAGCCACAGGTAGCTGTAGTAAGGTATGGAGTTGTAGTAGTAGTTGTAGTAGTTATGGTAAACTATGTGTACATGTTGATTATAATCTCTATACAGATGGCATGCTCTTTGTGCATGAACTAATCTCCTTGTCTGCCTAATGCATTCTCTGCCAGAGGGATTTCCTCTTGCTGCTTGTAGATGCTATGAAACCTCTCTTTGCTGACTTTTCCTTGTACACAGACAGTAAAAATGAGCTCCAATATGTCTGCCTGTTTAATGGACTACAACTAAGTGATGAAAGTTGGGTAATGTAATGCAGTAGCTAATTTTTCCAGGTCATTACTCTGTTGCTATAAAGTTTAATGCTGAGTTGTTTGACAACTGACAGCACCCCCAGTGATGGAGGTCTGCTTTGCTGCTTCCGTACACTTGGGATGGGGCTTTGGAAAAAAAAATACGCTGACATTGTTTGACTCTGAGATGACTCTTCAGGATTTTTAATTAACAAAATAATGTCCAGTGCAATAGGTGCTCTCAGCAACAGTGTGTTCTAATTAAGGTATTGATGTATCATGAGATAGGCATTTGGAGGTTTCATGCCCTGCTCTGAAGGTTGTGGCTGCTATACGCAATGACAGCTTATAACTTTGAAATTTTCCATCACTATTCCTGTAATGTTATTAATTAATATTTAAATGGATGCTTATGCCTAAATGGAGGAGATCTTGGCTATAGCGCTTAAATTGAAACATCTAGAACCTCATCTAGGAATACATCTGAACAAAAACCCAGGCTTACTTATGAAGGAAAAAAATGCAAGATTGAAATACAAGATTGCTTAATGAGAAGTTTGTAGGAATGGGATTATATTTGCATTGAAATACAGCCCAATCATATGCATGAGTACTCACACTGGGTACACTGGATTTTACTCCCAAGTAAATCTGCCTGGCTTTGTTTGCTTTTTATCCCACCTTTCTCTCCAATGGGGACCCAAAGCAGTTTACATCATTCTCCTCTTCTCCATTTTATCCCCACAACAACTGAGAGTATATGTGACTGGCCCAAGGCAGAATGGGGGTTTGAACCTGGGTTTCCTAGATCCTAGTATGACACTTTTTACCACTACACAATGCTGGTGTTGTGACTAGTTTTACTAGAAAAAAAAAGATACTGACTCTAGAGAAGCCCAGTGAAGGCAATTAGACTATATAGGTCTGTGAACCCTAGAGGCCAAATACTAAGATCCATTTTAACAAAAAGAGTACTAATTGAAGGAGAAGGGGAAGAAACACCTACTTATTTTCCAGTATCTTGATTTCTGTAACAGTCACCTAATAAATTAAACAAAATAAGTGAATGCATATAAACATAAAATTAAAATATCTGAACTGCAATCCAATTAGTAGATACATTATTTCAGCTGAACCTTAACCCAAAATTACCACCTGCTTATTTTCCCCACTATTTTGAGTACTGCTAGGGCAGCATGTTTCAAGGGATGTGACATACATTCTTAAAAACTTTCAAAGATACAGAGAGAGAAGCGAAATCTTACTGAGTTGTGTAAACACTTTAGAAAATACCAGTACTCAGAGGTCATTTCAGGGGGGAACGCGGGGGATCGCAGTTCCCCCGGGTGAGGTACAGGGGGCGGGGCACATGACGAAGTCCCGCCCCCTGCTTCCAGCCGCCCCACTTCCGGCCCTCATTCAGCCAGGAGGAGGCAGGAGAAGAGGGAGGGTAAGTTGCTTCCTCCCTGCCTCTCCCCACCCCTGCCTGCCTGGGGCTAGGGATGGCCTTTGCGGGGCTTCCTTGCACTCCTGCCGGCCTTGCAGGTCCACCGCTGGGCCCCTCATGGGGCTCGGCAGTGGAGCTGCAAGGCCGGCGGCAGCGGCCGAGACTGTTGGGGGCGTGGTGTGTGGCCTTATGACACACTTCAGGTGATGTCAGGGTGTGTGGCATATGCTAATTAGTTATGCTAATGAGTTCCCCTAGCTCTTTTTCTACGAAATGATCCCTGCCAGTACTTCCATATATCAGTAATGTGTGCGTAACTACAGTCTGTGATTAAATGTATGTGGAGTATATAATTGACTTTGTTAATACTATTACAGATATTTAGTATGGCACCCTGATAAATTATTCCACAATTTATACTCTGTTGCCTTTTCTCTGCTGCTACTCTACAGATATTTATCAGTGCTACAGTGTAGACCAGTGATGGCGAACCTTTTAGAGACCGAGTGCCCAACCTGCGACCCAAAACCCACTTATTTATCGCAAAGTGCCAACACGGCAATTTAACCTGAATACTGAGGTTTTACTTTAGAAAAAACAACTCATACATTAATTTAAGATGATCCAAACAAAGTAAGGAAAGCAATCCCAAATGCTTTCATTTACTTAAAATTATTTGGCAGAGAATTCAACACTTTAATGATGGTCTGGGCCTGGCTGGGGCGATGGCACGCGTGCCCACTGAGAGGGCTCTGAGTGCCACCTCTGGCCCCTGTGCCATAGGTTCGCCACCACTGGTGTAAACTATCCATGACAGAGTAGGGCTACATAAAAATAAAAATAAGAATTATCCCCCACTCCAGAAAGAAAAGCATAGGGGAAAACTAAGAGTTATTAATGTTAACACTTGAACAGCAAGGAATAATCTCCTTTACCCTGCTTTTAGTGCAGGGTCCCTAAAAGGCTATACTAGGTTGCGGTCACTTTGTTTCATTTGGTGTTCCCTCAGTGATTCCTCCTTCTTCTCTAATGTTTTAATCATTGCTTCCATGTTTTTCTTTGTATTTTACCTCTGGTTTAAATTGTTTTAATGATATCTTTCTGTTGGTTGTTGATTTTTTAAAAAGATGTTTTATTATCTTTGTTTTTAATTTGTTAGGCACCTTGATGGCCCTTATGAGGAGGGAGAGGAAGGGTGTAATTTTTTAAAAAATAAAATAAACGAGTTTTATCAAATAGTTCCAAAAATGAAAAAATTAGCTATTTGTAAAATGTTGTAAAAACTTGCTTCTTAGAAGCCATTTCTGCCACTCACATTTGATTTTTGTGTGGAGCTTGAGTTTTTTTGTACTACCAGACACTTTGGAATAAGTTGGCATTGATTCCACAATCAGGCTTGATTGAGAGAATCAATTGTGGCTACAGACCTGCTTGTAGGGTTGTCAGGTCCCCTCCCTGCTCCATTGGGGGATTTGGGGCCATTCCGGGGGTGGGTGGGGATGCCCCCAAGCCCCACCCCCAAGTGCAACTGTCCACCCAGCCACCCCTTTTCCCTCCCCTCCTGCCAGATTTAAAAGGCTTCAGCTGATCAATAGGGAACACATGGCCCGCCAATCAGCTGGAGGGCCCTTTAAATCTAGCAGCAGGAAGGGAGAGGGGCAGTTGCAGGCCGCACACTTGGCTGGCAAAAAGGCCCTTTAAGGGGTCTCTTTGCAAGTGGGGTGGGGGGCACAGCACGTGGGGCTGATTTTCCCCAGGCCAGGGGTGGATTGGAGCCCCCAAAAGTGGGGAAACCCCACCCAGACCTGGGGGCTGGCAACTCTACCTGCTTCCCCTATGTGTGGGTAGCCAAGTGGGCCTACTGGAGGCCAGCATATATCATCTTACACTGCCTGTGCTACTTCTGTGGCCTGCTATCACTACTCTCCTCATCTACTTTATCTTAACCAAGGCAAAATCATCTTCAGCTTCACACTTAAGGATTCAGAATCTTCTCTTCCTTGGCAAACAATCTCCACATGACAGCTCAATGAATACATCAGTGGAAGGTACAGGCAAGTCTTTTATTGATGTGAATGGAGAAGTGAATGGAACTGGAGAAGAGATGGCATGGTGGGTCAAGAGGACTATACTGGCTTCCAGAGGAGCACAGAGCAAGTAGGACTGAACATTATGACTTGAGTCTTCCAAGGATCATCCAGTTAAACATCTCCCTCTATTACACATTCAGACTAAGTATGCATTTGCTGCAGAGCTTTGAGTTTGAAATCTAGAAGGAATCAATAGACAAATAAGAAATGGGCACTATGGTATTATTAGCTTAAGTAGGTTACACATTGGCAAACTCCATTGATCTCTATTCAGCCTCATTGATTTTTAGAATCTATACTTGAAAAGTGGACAGTGTCCTGCAAAAACGACTGCACTGTATCCTTTTTAAGAAACAGGTATGCTTATGACAGGAAATCTATTGTGTGAACCCATTCTTTTCTATTAGGTAAAGCATTAACAATAATGCACCTTGCACCAAAATGCTGAGCTTCAGGTTTGTATGCCCAGTTTCTTCCCTTATGAGTTAGTCTTTTACAATTTAGCAGAAAATGATAGCTTTTTGCAGATAATAATCTACAGTATACAACTGAACAGAAAAACCATATTGTAGCTTTGAGTTCTGGAAGAAGATTATCTGATTGCTACTGTATTGTTATGGCTTTCCCCAGAGGATGGGAATCACATTTTCTTTTGTTCCTGTTCCTGCTGACAGCCAGCACATTCTGGTCATGAAAACAGGGTAGACGTCTGTGCATCCCTGATTAGATAGAACTCATCCTACCTCCTGCTCTGTGGTTACCATCTTGTCTTCAGTTTGTCGGGATATATTCTACACTGACAATGAGGGAATGCTTACCTAATTCTGTACCTATTCCTAGTGTTCATTCTAGATGAGTATGCTCGTCAAGGTAGATGCTGAATTTACATGATCGGTTTTGTGAGGAAAAATCTGGAGGAAAATCCTTGCAACTCTTTCATTCTTTTAAATATGATCATACCTGAGGAATTAGAGAGACAACTATGGAAAAAGAATTATTTGCTTTCAAATAAAATATTTCAGTTAAAGATCTTATTTAAGATATCTATCATCTATGGAAAAGCCTGTCACTTGATGATAGATAAATATGAAGACACGTAGTAGTAGCTGCAATCTTTTTCTGGATAGAGAAAATAATGTAGCTCCTTGCAAATACCTCATCTGTGTGTGAGAGAGAGATATCATGGCTACATTTCTAAAGTTACAAAAAGATTTTGGAAAACTTGAAGAGAAACTTCCAAACAGGGAAATCAGCTTGTCAGGGAAACCGGTTACTTTGGAGGGGAGGTCTGACCATGACCCTGGGGGATATTGCCTCTTCTTCAGTAAATAAGATGATTTAGTTCTTGCACTGGGCACAAACAGCGGCATAATGAACATAAGAACATGAGAGAAGCCAATGTTAGATCAGGCCAGTAGCCCATCCAGTTCAACACTTTGTCACACAGTGGCCAAAAATACCAGTTGCCATCAGGAGGTCCAGCAGTGGGGCCAGGACACTAGAAGCCCTCCCACTGTTGCCCCCCCCCCAAGCACCAAGAATATAGAGCATCACTTGCCCCAGAGAGTTCCTATCTATGCCTTGTGGCTAATAGCTATTGATGGATCTCTGCTCCATATGCTTATCTAATTCCCTCTTGAAGCCGTCCATGCTTGTAGCCGCCACCACCTCCTGTGGCAGTGAATTCCATCTGTTAATCACTCTTTGGGTGAAGAAGTACTTCCTTTTATCCGTTCTAACTTGACTGCTCAGCAATTTCATGGAGTGCCCACGAGTTCTTGTATTGTGAGAAATGGAGAAAAGTACCTCTTTCTCTACCTACTCTATCTCTCCTTATATATAATTGAATAGTGAGTGCCAAAGTTCTAAAATGTACTCCTTTAGTGTATGGACGCTTGAACTGTCAGTCAGAAGACGCTGGCTGGGTTGACTGGCTGCTTTGTGCAGTCCCGCCCAGTGTTTCAAGGTCTTTTGCATATGGAAGCTGATTGGACTTCACTGCATTCCACACCTCAAACTCACCCCCCTCCCCGCAAGGCAGTTGGAATGTCAGTTGCATATGGAACCTTCAAGGTCTTTTGCATATGGAAGCTGATTGGACTTCACTGCATTCCACACCTCAAACTCACCCCCCTCCCCGCAAGGCAGTTGGAATGTCAGTTGCATATGGAACCTTCAAGGTCTTTTGCATATGGAAGCTGATTGGACTTCACTGCATTCCACACCTCAAACTCACCCCCCTCCCCGCAAGGCAGTTGGAATGTCAGTTGCATATGGAACCTTCAAGGTCTTTTGCATATGGAAGCTGATTGGACTTCACTGCATTCCACACCTCAAACTCACCCCCCTCCCCGCAAGGCAGTTGGAATGTCAGTTGCATATGGAACCTTCAAGGTCTTTTGCATATGGAAGCTGATTGGACTTCACTGCATTCCACACCTCAAACTCACCCCCCTCCCCGCAAGGCAGTTGGAATGTCAGTTGCATATGGAACCTTCAAGGTCTTTTGCATATGGAAGCTGATTGGACTTCACTGCATTCCACACCTCAAACTCACCCCCCTCCCCGCAAGGCAGTTGGAATGTCAGTTGCATATGGAACCTTCAAGGTCTTTTGCATATGGAAGCTGATTGGACTTCACTGCATTCCACACCTCAAACTCACCCCCCTCCCCGCAAGGCAGTTGGAATGTCAGTTGCATATGGAACCTTCAAGGTCTTTTGCATATGGAAGCTGATTGGACTTCACTGCATTCCACACCTCAAACTCACCCCCCTCCCCGCAAGGCAGTTGGAATGTCAGTTGCATATGGAACCTTCAAGGTCTTTTGCATATGGAAGCTGATTGGACTTCACTGCATTCCACACCTCAAACTCACCCCCCTCCCCGCAAGGCAGTTGGAATGTCAGTTGCATATGGAACCTTCAAGGTCTTTTGCATATGGAAGCTGATTGGACTTCACTGCATTCCACACCTCAAACTCACCCCCCTCCCCGCAAGGCAGTTGGAATGTCAGTTGCATATGGAACCTTCAAGGTCTTTTGCATATGGAAGCTGATTGGACTTCACTGCATTCCACACCTCAAACTCACCCCCCTCCCCGCAAGGCAGTTGGAATGTCAGTTGCATATGGAACCTTCAAGGTCTTTTGCATATGGAAGCTGATTGGACTTCACTGCATTCCACACCAAGTGTTCCAACCGTTTTATCATTCTAGTTTCCCTTTTCTGCACTTTTTCCAATGCTATAATATCCTTTTTGAGGTGTGGTGACCAGACGTGTACACAGTATTCCAAATGAGGTCGCACCATTGATTTATACAGGGGCATTATGATACTGGCTGATTTGCTTTCAATTCACTTCCTAATAACCCCCAGCATAGTGTTGGTCTTTTTTATTGCAGTCGCACACTGTCTCTACATTTTCATTTTACTACAATTCCAAGATCTCTCTCTTGGTCAGTCTCTGCCAGTTTGGGACCCATCAACATGTATTTATAGTTAGGATTTTTGGCCCCAATATGCATCACTTTGCGCTTGGCCACATTGAACCCCATTTGCCATGTTGATGCCCACTCACCCATCCTCGACAGTTCCCTTTGGAGTGCCTCACAATCCTCCCTGGTTTTCACCACCCTGAACAATTTTGTATAACCTGCAAATTTAGCCACTTGGCCTTGTAATGTATGTGGCTCCTGCACAGGGACAAAGCTGTTCAACATGATTGTGCTTGAAAGGATCTTTGCCAGGAATTCTAGCATTGCCAACCTCCATGTATGGACTGGAGATTTCCCCAGATTACAACTCATCTCCAGAATACAGAGATCACTTCCCCTGGAGGAAATGGGACCTTTGGAGGGTGGATTCAATGTTATACTAGAGTCTAGGAGAAACTGAAGTCCTAGAGTGACATCATATCCCCTTCCCAAATTCCACCCTCCCCAGGCTCATCCCCAAATCTCCAGGAATTTTACGACCCAGAGCTGGCAACCCTAGATTCTATTGGGTGCTCACCTAATCTATAATCAAGGGAATTTCAACAAGGTAAATTGTTTCTGTGTCCAGGTTGTTAGAATGCATAATTACACCAGAGGAATGCATATGTTCAGCTGTTTCTCCCATAAAAACAAATGTGATACGCCTTAGAATCAAAAGTAAGCAACACTGTATTGTGTAGGGTTACTCCCAAGTAAATGTGGACAAAATTGCAGCACTAGTAGTTTAACTTTAGTTGGATTGAACCCTAAATAATGAGGTGTAAATTGTATTGGGTTTGTTAATAGCTGGTATTTGTTTTCTGTGTGGTTGAGATTGTTCTCAGTTTGAGGGGGATATATTTATACTCCTTCTATATTTATACTTCTGTTACAGTATTTTCATGACTAATTATGCAGATAAATTGTCTGTTTCACTATGTGGGACATGCATTTATAAGAACAGGAAGCCACAGGAACAATTATTGGATTTCCCCCTTCTCATGGTAAATTTTCTCAGTAAAAGCTAATTGATTAAGGTAAACCTGAATTATAGATTAAATTATTTTACTCTGTTTCTGTTTCACTTAATGCCCTGGAAGACACCATTCTTGGAGAACAAAGATCCAGGTTTAAAAATGTTAATACACTTGTTAGTATGGAAAGCAGGAGATCTGTAACCTTTTTAGGATCATGCTTACAAAACCTGTACAATTATTACTATCAATCTCATAAGGTATATAATGCTTTTAAACAATGAATTGTACAAAAAAAAGAGCATTTAAAGATCTAGAAAGAGGCTTTTTTAGTCTTGTGGTCACTTGAGCCACAAAGTAAGGGAGGGTTGTTTACATGTCAAATGTAATTCTGGCCCTGGTCACACTAGCGGGAAAAGCTGCGGTAGAAGTGTGGCTTTTTAGAGCAGAAACAAACAGAAGCACAGCAGCGGGATCAGACAGGTCCCCCCAGGCTCTGCGCTTCTGCCAGCAGCCGCAATCACATGCTGCAGGGGAAGCGACTCTAAGAAGGGCAAGGAGGGCCAGCCACAGCAGTTGTTCACCTGTGTTTTTCGCCATTACCACGCATACCACAGGATAACTGCGCATCGGCGATCCCACGGCCGCCATTGCTGCGCATCATCTGGTAGGTAATGCCCTTTCACTAGTCTCTTTTAGATCCACATCTTCAGCCGGAAGGGACAGGTTGGGTGCGGGTGTGCGACGCTTGCCAGATGTTGGCATCTGATCGCGCCGGTTTAATCCGTCCTCAGCTCATCTGTTTCACGGGGCAAATCCTCCCATGTGACCAGGGCCTCTATTATGCTTTTGAATTTTGCATCTCTTAAAAATATGGGTCCTACCTAGGCATACTGAGAACTTCCTGGCAAACATACAGTTGAACACATGAGCACATGAAACTGCCTTATACTGAATCATACCATAGGTCTATCAAGGTCAATATTGTCTTCTTAGACTGGCAGCACTTCGCATGGGTCTCAGGCTGAGGTCTTTCCCATCACCTCCTGCCTGATCCTTTCAAACTGGAGATGCTGGGTTTTGAACCTGGGACCTTCTGTAGATTAAGACGTGGTTTTATTATGAATGTTTTTGTTAGCCACCTTGGTGGCCCTTATGAGGGCAGAAAGGCAAACAAATCTGCCCCTCATTCTCCCGAACAGCAGAAAGACATGTGTGTGATCTCTCTTTGCAGGATCAGAGAGGAAAACTAATGCACAGCACGCATTTGTGTGCATGATTGTTGGTTAACAAGGAAGATATGGAAGGGATCCTGCTCCTACATACCTTAGAATTGTAGTCTACAAATCTGAGTCATTTATTAGAGATACCTGCAGTTGTTGAGTCTGTCAAAGCTTCCTAAAAGAAAGCATGTTTGTTTAAATGAAGATTGGAATAATGTATTCAGAGTCAGAGATCACCTGAAGCAGCACCAGAAGGGGGAAAAATTGCTTCTTTTAAATATCCTGGGTAGTGTTTGTTTGCTTGCTTGTTTGTTTGTTTGTTTGTTTGTTTAGAGTTGAATTCTGCCCTCCCTGCAAATGGGTTCAGAGCAGATCACAACAGGGAACCACAATAAGAGTTAAAGCATTTCACAATAAACAGTTAAAACAGTTAAAAACAAAGCTATAAACTGACAGATAGCCCTGTAATTCAGTTTAATAGTTTTGGAAACTGGAGCTGCTAGGCTGTAAACTAGACCGTGGGTCTTCACCTAATGGGCTGTACAAAGATGGAAGGTTCAGCAAGGGAGGCCAGTAATGGAATAATTGGATGCCCACCACTTCACCCAAAGGCCTGACAGAACAGCTCTGTTTTACAGGCCTTGTGGAACTGTAATTGGACAGGGTCACAGAGACCTAGGATGGTTTCTTTAAGAGTGGGAGAACCACTGCTTCCTTCAGTCCCAGAAGAGAGGGACAGGTTGATAATTTCTCCCAGGGGGGCCCAAACACCATGCCTCCAGGATTTGATCAGCCAGGATGGGCACAGATCAAGGAGGCAAGTGGTTCGCCTCACAGCAGCCAGAACACTGTTGACATCTTCCTGAGAGAGTCAGTTAAGTGGTACAATATTGGACCTGAAGATGGACAAGGGCTTCCAGTTCCCTTACTGTATCAACTGTGGCCGGGAGGTCCTGGTGGAGCGAAAGACTTTGTCAGCAAAGTACTTTGCAAATACCTCACAGCCAATAGCCAATTTCCTACCATTATGCTTGCCTTGTGGCAATAGAGTTAAAGTCCTAAACAACTGGGCCAGGAGTGAATTCACAGATGTGATGGAGGCTGCATAGAACTCCCTCTTAGCAGACTTCACTGCCATCTCATAGACTCTCATAAACGTTCTATAAGATGTTCTTGCAGCTCTGTCACGGGTATGCCACCACACTCGCTCTAGCCGTTTCAGCTCCCGTTTCATCCTCTGCAACTCCGGGTTATACCATAGGGCTGCTTTGGTTTGAGGGCAGAGAGGGCACTGGGGGGCAATTTTGTTGATGGCCTTGTAGACCCGGCAATGCCAGTCCTCCACCAGCACATCTAATGAACCACCAGTGGGCATTGGATCCCACAGAGCATCCTGAAGCTGACTAGGATCAATTTGGTTCCACAGGTGAGCATAAATCCACTTGTTGCCTAAACACGGAGGATTTTGTATGCTTAGCTGGAACTTCAGAGCAAAGTGGTCTGACCATGGGACTGTATCTGCAGCCACCAGATTCACATTTATCCCCATCCCAAAACTCAAATCCAGCGTGTTAGCCTGCATGATGTGTGGGAGTCAATACAAATTGGGAGAGTCCCAGTGCCTCCATGGACGACACTAGGTCCTTGGCCTGTGAGGACACTGCATCATCAACATGAATGTTGAAATCCATGTGTAGTTATGGAAACTTTGCTTAAATTGTTATTGGGTGTTTCCATCCTACAACCTTTTTAATCTGCTGAAGGATCCATTTTCCTCATTCAGCTGGGAAAAGAATGGAAATGGGAATTCTGCACTACACTTCACATAGGTCTACTACTCCATAGAAAAGTTCAGGCACCTTGCTTATCTGTTGGGCAGTTATTACTTGAAGATCTTGTGAATATTTGCCTTTTCAATAAGGCTAGTAAGTAGATTCCTGGTGATTTTCTTGTGATTTTCAATTCTAGTTTCTGAGCCAATATCCCTGAAGTTCTCTAAATGAACAAAAGAGGTGCATCTATTCATATATACTTAGCATTTTAATGTACAAGGAATCCGTAACTGCTTTATAAGTAAGACTAGGGGGTGATTAGTTATCTCAAGAAACATATGGACACCTCCATGTTTGTCAGCATATTATGAACACAGCAGTGAAGGGGAAATTAAACAAGGGGCAATTAAATAAGTTTTGCTGGATCAGTACTAGTAGCATGTGGCAAGTCCCTGCATAGGAGGGGTGCAGCTCCTTTAAGTAGCACCCTCCCAACCCTCTTCCAGTTTGCTGGTGTGACTCCAGCTCTGCCAATCCTTCCCCATGTCTCATTTGAATAAGAAAGGAGGGTGAACAACCTGATCCATTCCATGGCTCTACTGCCATGATTGCCTTTTGCAGACCAAAAGAAGAGCAAGGTCTAACATTTAGCCCAACATCCTGTTTCACACAGTAGCTAAACAGATGATCCAAATGACCTACAGGCTGGGCAGAGAGGTTAAAGCCCCCTCTTGTGGTTGTATGCCCAATTATGGGGTGGAATCAGTGGGAGGGAGGAGTGTTTAGCCTAATCCTGCTGGTTTTTGCATAGAAGTGCTTTCCATAAGCTGCTTTTCTCCAAATGAGAGGTCTATAAAAGTTGCCTTAATTTTTTAATAGTTTACCTCATTTAAGGGTTTTAAAATACAGTACCATTGAATTCCATACATTATAAGCTATACTTCTGTAGTGTCTTTTTATGTTAGAGATTTGATCTAGCTGGCATCTGTGATTTGTCCTTAAAAAAAAGGAAGCCTCTTTTAATGTACAGATCTTATTTACTATGAGGATAGACGGGAGAATCTATGGAAAAAACCCAGAGCTGGATAGCAAACTCATCTCTGTGTCATACTGACATCTTATCAATAATTCAAATGTTTAGCTACTGCTTCTCTAGAAGCTGAATCAGGATTAGATGAACAATCAGCTGGTTTCAAGTTTTATTTAGATTCTTTATGGCTGAAAAAGAAAAGTTGCTTGTGCTGAAGCTGAAAAAAAGTGGGGGATCTCTCGTTTCCTCTGTTTTCAGAGTTAAACTTTTCACTGTAAAATGACACAACTTTTGTGCCCTGTGTGAAATGCTTTTGAATTATAATCAGCGCTGCCCACATAATCCACATTCCTACAGTAATAAGCTGTTACCTGTTGCCCTCAATTATTCTAGGGTTACCAAGTATAATTTTAAGAGTTTCACATTCTAGTCAATTACAATTGGGAGAGGAGAGTACCCAAAGGGGGAACAAAGAGTGACTGTCATGAAGGGTCATTAGAAATGTAAGTTTAAACGGCCTTAAATGAACTGAACTACATCAATTGAACTTCTGCTGCCATCAGTGTCATTGCTGTTGCCCCCGGAATACAAAGCACATTCAAAACTAAAAGGATGGGTGGGAGACAAAGCATTGGAACATTTATAAGTATGGCTTTGTCAAGTGCTCTTTCTTTCAGGTTTGGAGGGACCTCTACGCATTTGATAAATGCCTTTTTCGTAAACTCTGACACCCTTCTAATCTGAACGGCTGCATCAATAGTTTCTTTCAGATAAGAAATGAACTATTTTTTCCATGAAATATGGACTCAAGCCAAAGGTGATTTTTTTCTAATCACATGAGCTGAATTTGCATATGTTTTGATTTTAGTGTCAAAATGTAAGTGTCCAATGAAGGAGAATCTTTTGTTGAACTGATGATTGACTGTGGGCAGAATTAAGGGCTAATGCAGGACTATTACTAATCATATTTCCTGGAGGAAGGCTTAGAAACAATATGTTAAAGGATTCTGCCTTAGATAGAACTTTTATAAATTCTGGGATTACATGTAATAGTAGCTCCAGATCTTCTATCACCAAATTTGTCTTGTCTCACCCTGCATGTACACCTCACAACAAATTTCTTAAAACCATTCTTCAAGGAGACCAATTGTATCCATCTCAGCTACTCTCTTCATCCTGTGAACTGTGTTGATAGTCTTCCTTTGGTGAATTATGTTAAAGAATTACATGCTGCTGGTGATATATAGAGCTCAAATCCTATCTGTAATTGCTCAGTCTTGGGTGGTTGAATGTCTGGGGCTACACACATGCTACACTGACAAGCTCAGTGTGTGTCCATCCTATGCCAACAGGTGCAGATAACCCACAGAACCTCTCTGTCCCATAATACAACAAGTTGTTGGGCTTTCTCTCTGTAAAACCCAGGCCTGGCAGGCCATCCTGACCTCTCTAGGGCCTGAGAGAACTGAAGGTACACAGAGGACCCAGTAATGGTCTTTTTGGCATCAGGCACTGCCAACACAATTGCCAGACTGGCAGGGGCAGTTCCCTGATAGCCAGCTGGTCTGTGGAAGCAGGACCAAGCACATTGGTGTTGGAATCTGCCTAGGCAATAGCTGTGAGCCTGTGTTCTCAAAGGGCACCACAATTTAAGAAGGATATAGACAAGCTGGAACATATCCAGAGGAGGGCAATGAAGATGGTGAGGGTTCTGGAGACCAAGTCCTATGAGAAAAGGTTGAAGGAGCTGGGTATGTTTAGCCTAGAGAGAAGACAACTGAGGTGATATGATAACCATCTTCAAAGTACTTGAAGGGCTGTCATATAGAGGATAGTGTGGGGTTGTTTTCTGTTGCCCCAGAAGGTCAGACCAGAAACAACAGATCCTAACAGTGATTATGTTACTGCATCTATAGCTTTGCAATAAAAGTATAACTGTTCCTGTGGGTTCTGACAATGAGTTTTTGGCTAAACATTAGGAAGAACTTCCTGACAGTTGGAGTGGTTCCTCAGTGGAACAGGCTTCCTTGGAAGGTGGTGGGCTCTCCTTCTTCGGAGGTTTTCAGACACAGGCTAGATGGCCATCTGACAGCAATGCTGATTGTGTGAACTTAGGCAGATCATGAGAGGGAGGGCAGGAAGGGTTTACATTTATTTTATTTATTTATTTTTCGCATTTATACCTTGTCCTCCCCAATGGGCTCAGGGCAGCTAACAAGGGCAAGGTAAACCATGCCATAATTAAAACATAATATACATAGTAGCTTAAAAGTTAATAATACAATTCAAAAACATCCAATACTTAAAAACAATGGTGCTCAAATTTCTGATGTTATTCATCCAAAGATGGCATCAGTGCAGTTCCGGTGGTACTTCCAATGCTGTTTGTGTCCACAGGAGAACAGCTTAGATCTTTTTGCAGTATCCAGGTGTTTCAGGTGTTTCCTCAGGGCCTTGTCAGACCATGACGGTGATGGTATAGTAGGGGCGGCGGCTCCTACTCAAAAGCCTGGCAGAAGAGCTCCGTCTTGCAGGCCCTGCGGAACTGCATGAGGTCCCGCAGGGCCCGGATCTCCCCTGGGAGCTCATTCCACCAGGTAGGATCCGCCACTGAAAAAGCCCTGGCCCTGGTCGCAGCTAGTTTGGTGTCCTTGGGGCCCGGGATGACCAGCAAATTTTGGGCCCCCAACCTTAGTGCTCTTGGGGAAATGTATGGGGAAAGGCGGTCCCTCAGGTAGGCTGGACCCTGGCCATATAGGGCTTTATAGGTAAGAACCAGCACTTTGAAGCGGATCCGGTATGCTATCAGCAGCCAGTGCAGTGCTTTCAGCACAGGCTGAATGTGGTCCCTTCTAGAGAGACACATCAACAGCCTGGCTGCAGCATTCTGCACCAGCTGCAGCTTCTGGATTTGCAACAGAGGCAGCCCCATGTAGAGAGCGTTGCAGTAGTCTAGCCTCGAGGTGACCGTCGCATGGATCACTGTGGCCAGGTCATCGCGGTTAAGGTAGGGGACCAACTGCCGTGCCCGCCGAAGATGGTAGAAGGCGGACTTGACAGTGGCTGCCACCTGGGCCTCCATTGTTAGTGAGGAGTCCAGGAGCACCCCCAACCTCTGAACCCCAGACGCTGGCACCAGAGGCGCCCCGTCGAAGGTCGAGAGAGGGAGCCCCAACCCCACACCGACCCGACTCAGGCCCAGGACCTCCGTCTTTGCCGGGTTTAGTTTCAATTGACTCAGCTGGAGCCAACCAGCCACGGCTTCTAATGCCCAATGAAGGTCATTGGGACTCGAGTCCGACTGGCCACCCAGCATCAGATAGAGCTGGGTGTCATCTGCATATTGATGATACCTAAACCCATAGCTCCGGGCAATCTGGGCAAGGGGGCGCATATAGATGTTAAAAAGCATCGGGGACAACACTGCTCCCTGTGGTACCCCACAATCAAGGGGATACCTATGGGAACGCCGGTTCCTGACAGCCACCCTTTGTCCCCGACCTTGCAGGAAAGAGGCAAACCATTGAAGGGCAAGCCCCTGAATCCCCACGTCAGTGAGGCGATGGGTCAGCAGCTGGTGGTCGACCGTATCGAATGCGGCCGACAGATCTAACAGCAACAGTGCTGCCACACTACCTCGATCCAGATGCATCAGTGCTTAGTTCTCGATCCAGTTGCATCAGTGCTTGAACTTAGAGCAATTCTTCTCTTCCTTGAGGGAGGCTTGCTGCTGCTTTACTGTACTGTATTTGTATTTGTACCGTCTGCTTCCATAAGCCATCATCTGGCTCTCTTCCTTTCTGCTCATGCAGTCCCCTTGCCTTGGTTCCAGGCCTCTTTTATGGCCAGGCTTATCTTGGCTCCACCTCTCCTCTCCTCCCAGGCAGCCTTATCCCATTGCCCACCACCTGTCACTGCTGCCTCCTGAGCCTCTCTGATAGTCTACTAGCTTCTGACTTGCCTGACACTTCCAAGTGTGTAGGAGGCCCACTGTTCCACTAAAGTCATAGAATCATAGAATCATAGAGTTGGAAGGGACTTCCAGGGTCATCAAGTCCAACCTCCTGCACAATGCAGGAAATTCACAAATACCTTCCCCCCCCAGACACACACACCCAGTGACTGCTGTTCCATGCCCAATAGATTACAAAAAAAAACCCCTCCATGATCTCCTGACAAACTGGCCTGGAGAAAAAATGCTTCCTGACCCCAAAGTGGCAATCAGTATTTCCCTGGGCATGTAAGAAATGGCCACAAGAACTAAGCACTGATGCAACTGGAACGAGGACTAGTTTCACTTTAAAAGTTCTCTTTATTTTGTTTAACTGGGTAGATTCTGCTGCCACCAGGAACTTTTAAGGATTTCCAAACCTTTATGCTTATAATGTTGCTCTTACTAGTTTGGTAGACCGAGTTCAAGGCTTATGAGGAACTATGTGGTCCTGGGAAGTATTTCATTCAGAGCTGGTATAAACTTGAATAAAAGAGGATTTATTGAAATAAATACTAAATAAGAGGGTGATACAATGTAACTAGTAATGCTTAAATGATGTACAATTGCTTTGGTATCACACACAATCTTATCCCTCACTGACAGGGATCTTTTCATGTAACTTTGTAACACTTGTTTATCTCAATGCCACATATGTTCACTGTTTCACTCCAGTTTGTTGTGACACTCAGACTTTCCTTTAACTTTTCTTCACTTAAACTTTACTTTACTTTTTCCTATATACTCAGCTTTCAGCTCTCTTTCTCTATCTCACTGAACATCCTCAGCTGTCAGCTTCTAACTGCTTCAACACAGAACTGCCTGTGTACATCAACTATCAACTTGTAACTGAAACTCCTGACTGACTCACAGAAACACCCCTCAATACACCATCCCAATACCTTAAGTGCAGGGCACTACTTGGGCCAAGGTGGACCAAAATTAATGCCAGTCAGGCAGAGGCCTTGGAAAGCAGTATCAAGGTGTAAGCAGTTGGCTGGCTAGTACCCCCTCCTTGCCCTGGAGAGATGCATAACTTAGAACAATGGGTCACCCAGGACCTATTGATTCACTAATTCCGTCAACACTCAAGCCCAACTTCCCCATCATCCATTAACCCTGATTAAGCCTATTCACCTTCCCAATTACCATTCCTGGCTGGTGCTTGTAAGACCATCAGACCTCTCCCACCTTTTTGTCTACCTCCAGTACAATGAGCAAGTTATTATCCTCTGACAGTGAGTCAGCCTGCCTCTATTTTGCCCTATAAGTATGTCACCCTGCTGCTCTAGCAGTGTGTGTGTGTTCTTGGATTCCCCCTCACACCCCCACTTGTGTGTGAGTTTTCTCACTCGCTTCCTGCAATGCTGGCTGTTTCCTCTTCAACTTTGCTGCTTTTGCAGACCTCTTCAGCCTATGGCTACAACTATTTCCCCCGTTCCTCCCTGATTTTCCTAGTTCATTCTTGTAAGTGTTTGCTGTGTGCATCCTTGTTTTATTTTGTTTTCTTTATGTTTCACTAAAACCCCTTCCTCTAAATAAAAGGTAAAAGGTAAAGGTTCCCTTGCTCGAAAGCCAGTCAAATCCGACTCTAGAGTTGCGGTGCTCATCTCCGTTTCAAAGGCGAAGAGCCAGCACTGTCCGAAGATGTTTCTGTGGTCATGTGGCCAGCATGGCTAAACACCAAGGCGCACGGAACGCTGTTACCTTCCCACCAAAGTGGTACCTATTTATCTACTTGCAATTTCTTGCTTTCAAACTGCTAGGTTGGCAGGAGCTGGAACTAGAGACGGGAGCTCACTCCATCATGCGGCACCCGGGTCTCGAACTGCTGAACTACTGACCTTCCACAGCCTGCAGTTCAGCGTCTTAACCACTTGAGCCACCGCAGCCCCTTTCCTCTAAATAACAGCATGGTTATTTCCAAGAGTTCTCATAAGGACAAATCCCTGTATACAAAAATGGAGATCTCCGTTACCCATCTCTCACTCCATCTCCAAGCTAATTCCCCCAAACTGTAAAGACTGTCTATTTTGGATAACAGTTGGTGTGCTGAGTTAGAGCTTGCTAGAATATAGATTTTGGGTATGGGAAACTTAAATTTAATAGCCCTGACCTGAATGGTCCAGGCTAGCTCAATCTCATTAGAACTTGGAAGCTAAGCAGGGTCAGCCCTGGTCAGTATTTGGATGGGAAACCACTAAGGAAGTCCAGGACCATTACACAGAGGCAGGCAATGGCAAACTACCTCTGTTAGTTTCTTTCTTTGAAAAACCTGCAGGGTCACCATAAGTCAGCTGTGACTTGACAGCACTTTCTACCACTACCAAATTCAATTGTCTGCTTAGTTTGTGGCTTGAAAATGGGGTTGAGAGAAGGGAAGGGAAGGGGAAAGGACCTATTCTTATGAGTATATGTGCATTTACAAGTGTCCCAATTAAACACTCGCAAGTTCCTGTTGAGCGTCCTTGAGGCTTTGATGAAGCTATTCAAACAAATGCATGTGGTTTCATGTCGAGCCTGGCAATTGCTATAATATGTAGTAATCTTATACAGTTCAATTTCTAAACCATGCATTTCAGTCTCTCATATAAGGTGCCTCTGTGATAAACAGATTACAATAATCCTTTTCATGTGCCACATTCACTTCTAAAATACCAGCTAACAGCAATGACCTGTGACACAATGTTTAAGAGTTGCCAGTTCCTTGACCTAGAGTTGTCAAATTTAGTAGAAGTATAACTGAATGTCGGAAGTAGGATAGTGTTGACATTTACCAGTGAATGTTGACAGTGCCTTCATTCATGATCATCTACAATCCGTGACTTCTAACATTTGATAGAACGGAATACAGAAATACACTCAATCATTTTCAGTTTCTGATTCTGAAAACACAGTTGAATACCAACGGCATCATTTGATCAATTGCATTAATTATATCATGGTAGTACACAACTAATGTATTTGCCTCTTTCCTCAAAGGTACCAAACGGCACTAGGTTTTTTGTTGTTGTTGCTTTTGTTTTGCTGTTGTCACAGCTGACTTATAGCAACCCTGTGGGGGTTTTCAAGGTAAGAAATGTTCAGAGGTGGTTTGCCGTTGCCTGCCTCTGCATATCAAGCTTGGTATTCCTTGGTAGTCTCCCATCCAAATACTAACCAGGGCCAACCTTGCTTTGCTTCTGAGATCTCCTGAGTTCATGCTGACCTGGGCTATCCAGATTGGGGCATGGCAGTATTAGGGGAAGGGATTAGAGAAGCCTCAGTTTTTGCTTCTGTTTATGGGGATATTTGGTTAATAATGGCCCCGGTCACACGGAGCATTTGCCGTGCTTAAGATATAGATGATAGGCAGATTTTCTGGGCGTGATCACACCGCAACATCTGGGAAGCGTAGTGCTTCCATGGCTAACCAGTGGCTTCCCGCCAAAGATGCAGAGTAAAAAAACTAGTACTTATGAGGTACTGGTTTCCGGACACCGCGGGGCAAGGGCGGGCGTCTGATCGCATTTCTGGTGGAATCCCATGGCATCCGGCACCTGTCAATGTTCCATCGTGAACAAAGGGTTCCCCCCCCCAAGTCTCCGCAGGATGCACAGAAGCATCCAACGGTGCATGCGCACAAACTTCGGTAAAAAAACACCCGTTTGCCATGGAAGCGGTGCCTAGCGATTGCTGCTGTTATTGCGCCGCGCCGCTTCTTTGCCGCGCTGCAGGGCCTCGACGGAATGTGTGATCGGGTGGTTGCGCGTTATTTTGCTCCGGGACAAACAGCCACGCTTCCCCCCCGCATTTTCTAGCCCATGTGACTGGGACCATAGCAGAGTTTTTCCCAGTCATAGAAGCATGATACTGAGGCTGTGGTCAGACGTACCTTTAGATCCAACTCAGCTGCAAATGCCTGATGAATCTAAAAGGCATGATCAGACAGCAACATCTGGGAAAGGTTCTGCAGCCATCAGCACCCTGTGTTGCCCTGTCACAGAAGTGGAGTTAAAAGATACCGGGAAATTTCCTGTCCTAATGCTTGCCAACAGGCTACGGATGGACTTTCCCCTAATTGCTCAAGCACACTCTCATGCCATCGGGATGGCCTGCTCATTCCATCCCAACTTGGTGCCATTCCCCTCCCTCCATGCTTAGTAGTATGTGCATAACCACATACTCCATGGGGAACCCTCAGTGTGGAGGTGTGAGTCCTCATTTATGCACATGGGGGAAAAAGGCAGCCCCCCCCCAAAAAAACAGCCCACTCAGCCAAACGTTCCATCTGATTGGGCAATGACAGGCTGAACCTGCAGCTACAAAGGATGTGTGATTGTGCAATGTTGTGTCAATTTCAACCGGGGGAAATAGGCTTGCTTCCCCTCCTCACCAAATGGTACATCTGACCAGGGCCTGAGTGCAGTAAATAAACCTCCCAAGAAGTATTGGGGCAGGGGGAGTAAATGTACATTTAATCAAGTATATCCAGTTCACATTAAGCTTGTCAGATGCACTATCTAATTCAGACCCATCAAAAAGCTCTTCAGTATATTTAGAAAGATGGTTCCTGATTTTGGAAAAACTAGATGTTATTCTTGAAAACAAGTGTACAGATATTATGATTTCTTGAAAACCAGTTGGTTAATTTTTGGAATGAACTATAAAATAAATGATAAAGGATTTATGATTTTGTATAACTTTTGAAAATTACTTTTAACTTCTAGCTTATTGCATCAATATCTGAAACTTTATTCATGTACAATGTTGATGTTCAATTGTTCGTTGGTTTTAGCTATATTGAAAAAAAATAAAAAAATAAAAAGAAGCCTGATCTAAAGAGCACTTTCCCTATCACAAAGGCCAGCTTGTTCAGCTTCATGTGTGTGGGAGCATGAGAGCATTGTATCTACAGGAGAGACCTGCAGATACATGTGTCTCCATGGAAGGCCATGTAGACAGAGCAAGAGGACAAAGCGAAAGAGAGAGAGGAGGGGTCAGATGGCAGCTCCCAGGTTAAGACAAAGAGAGGCATCCCATTCAAGGAGATAACACCTATACAAATTTAAGAGTGATGTATTGTAATCCCCACCCCCAAGTCCAGGCATGCTGAGTCACTCTCTCTAACACTACTCATCCATTACTCCAGGACAGAAAGGAAAAGCATTTGCCCACTAACATATAAACACCCATGAAGCTGGCTTCTGTTGAATCAAACCCTTTGTCCATCAAATTCAGTATTGTCCATTCAGATTGGCAGTGGTTCTCCAGGGTCTCAGGCTGAGGTCTTTCAAGTACTACCTGATCCTTTTTAATGGAAGATGCCAAGGACTGAAGCTGGTAACTTTTGCATGCTCAGCAGATGCTATACCACTGATCCACATCCCTTCTACAACCCATTCCTACAATCTGGCTAATGGCTGATGCCTGGAGACATTGCAGCTAGGATCATCCCTGTTTATAGAAAATGAGAGCCCTCCCTAAGACAATGGAGCCAGTTATATGAGTGGAGGAAATGCTGTGCATAAACACAGGGATGAAGCTGTGGGGTGCAGATATGGGCTACTAGATGGCATGTCTGCCAAGTTCACATCTGCTGAGTCATTCTTGCCTCTTGCTGCTTCTCAGTTGCCCTTTGCCGCAAGAGAAGGGGCCAGATCTGGTCTAGCTGTTTCAGATAAAAAATAGGAGGAAATTTCATTCATATAAATTACCTTTCCAAAGTTAATGAGCCAAGTATATTTAGATGAGATTTTTGATTAGTCACATTCTGAATGCACACTTCTACAGTCAAGATCAGGATGGGTCTTGGTGGGAATGAATGACCAACATTAGAGGGCACCAGTGAGAGATTAATGGTTAATTTGATCCCATTACTTTAGTAATGACTCAGTCTAAGCTCTAGAAAGAAGCAATGATGCATAATCATCAATAAGCAACCACGTGGACTTCCACTGTTGTTTTAATTACATTCTCGGGTGAAGTCATAGTCCTGTTAAACATGAGTGGATTTTTGAGACAGCTTAAGGTGCTGCAAAGGAACAGAATATGGACTGAGAATCACAAAGGACTACCAAATATCACAAAGGACTACCAAGAATCACAAAGGACTACCAGTACGGTCAATTACATGTTAGTGACAACCAAACTGACTTGGGGGGGGGGGATTCTACTCCATGGGGCTTACTCCCAGGAAAGTGTCTTCAGAACTGCAGACATAAAAATGTAAAGTAGTATAACACAGGACTATAAATTTGTGGGAAAGGAATAATGTAGATCTTTGAGACATTTTTAAAGCAGTTTTACTTGATTACTGAAATCAAACACAAAGGCTTATTTTCCACCTACAGCATCATTGTCTCTTCTACAGCTAGAGGCATTCTCTTGATCTGCAGCCTGAATTGCATTTAGTTATGGCAGATAAATTGAAAAGGGTTAGTGACTCTCTCTTTGTCATTTGCATATGTAATGTTTTTGCATCCCCCCCATGCAATCTTTATCAGGAGACCTGACCTAATTTTAACAATTGTACTGTTAGCTGGCATTCATGTTCAGAATAAAAACTGGTCATAGATAAGTTGTTTTTTTTTAAGTGATCTGCAGCTCAGATTGGGTACAGCTATATTTGGGCTTTGTGCAGATAAGTTTAATAGAACAATATGTAACTGTGTTAAACGGACCTTGCTTCCTGGTAAGTATGTTTAAAATTGCTACACTAAAATTGTAATTCTAGATATATTTATTGAAATTATAGTACCTATGTTTCCTTTATATTAATAACAATTGAAGGTACAATTGTAAAGCCATTCTACAAGTGCTTAGGATGGCAACTAAGCCCCTAGATTAATGAACTATGGAATGATGATATCTCTGGACATCTGGCAGTATAACACCAGTGTGACAGCAAACTTCCAGCTTATGGAGCAGCGATGGCGGACGTTCTCCCCGAACCACGGGAGAACGATCAGCACACCAGCAGCTTAGAGGGGTGCCACCTCAAGCGACACCCCCATGGAGCCTTTGTGATAGGCTCCAGGCCAGAGGGCTCTTGAGGGGTAGCCTCTTCGATGGCATAACGCCAAAGAATTGAGGCTCCCCTCCGCCCTGATGGTCTAGACGCTGTGTGGCCTCCAGGCACAAGCTGGTTTGACCTGGACAAGCGCCAGAGATCAAGCGGAATGCCGTTTAAAGTGAGCGAGGTCAGAGAAACTGACCGACAATGAACATGAGTTCAGAATAAACCGGATCATTGTAAAAGCGGATCCCCCCCCCCCGGTACCATGCTGAGGTCCCTCCCCTTCCCAAACCCTGTTCTCTCCCGGATCCACCCCCAAAGTCTCCAGGTATTTTCCAACCCAGACCTGGCAACCCTACCAGGAGGAAAACAGGAAGCCTCTCCTCCCTCCTCACAGCACTCCAAAACCCAATGGAACAATGGAGTGTTTTTAAGGTAAGCTGCACAGTTCTTTAGAATTACTGTGAGTCAGGATAAGCACTGACTTGTTGTGCCAGATGTAATATCTAGTTTGGATCTTAGTCAGCATCTTAAACCCTTTCACCCACATCCTGCTCTAGACTCCAGCATAACAGTGAAATAGGAGGTGTTAAGTATTGCTAATGCTGCTGTTCTTAGAACACTTAAAGATACTCCATCTCATGGAAAAAACCCAAAAAACCTGCCCTAAATTCTCTGCTCCTCCAACTGGTGCTAAACTAAATGTTTAGAGAGTGAAGCATTCAGTTAGCTTGACTGGTTCATTCCCAGTGGTACAACAGCCCAGGTGTGCCTGCAGCTCATTCCAAGCCTCTGTGGGAACGATCTACATCCAGGACTTTAATGCAAAACTTGTGCCATTCCACAGTCCTAGGCCCTTGTTTGCAGTCTTTTCTGCCCTGGTTTATATGGCTGCTTTCAACACCACAGCCAATGGACAAGTCCAAATGCCCCATTATTATTATTGTGTGTCCATGCTCCATTGGCTGTGGGGTTAGAGGAAAGTTCTGCAGTATGATGTTTGAGTTCTAGTCCTGCCTCTTTCTTATTATTTTGTTGCTATTCATATTCTGAGCTTTGGCTTATTTCCCCTTAGTGAGTTTCAAGCTCCTCACTCCTGTTTCACTCACAAGTGCCTCCCCCTATGGTGAGGTGCTGGGGACATAACAATGTCTTGTGTGAATAAGTTGCTGTGTGTTCTCTTGCTGCTGTCTTAGAATCTGTGTCCTTCTTGTCTTGCCTTCTAAAATGCTGCCATTAGGGACATTATGACTCCCCCTCTGCACCTGAATCCTTTTATGAAATACCACAGTTCTCCATGCAGCAAAGTATGTTGTGTCTCTTTTGTTCCTTCACTTGCTCTGTTTAAGGGGGAGTAGGACAGGGTGATGTCATGGAGGCATGACAGTGTTAAAAAGGTAAAGGTTCCCTTGCTCGAAAGCCAGTCGAATCCGACTCTAGGGTTGCGGTGCTCATCTCCGTTTCAAAACCGAAGAGCCAGCGCTGTCCGAAGACGTTTCCGTGGTCATGTGGCTGGCATGCCTAAACACCAAGGCGCACGGAACGCTATTACCTTCCCACCAAAGTGGTACCTATTTATCTACTTGCAATTTCTTGCTTTCGAACTGCTAGGTTGGCAGGAGCTGGAACTAGAGACGGGAGCTCACTCCATCATGCGGCACACTCGGGTGTCGAACTGCTGAACTACTGACCTTCCACAGCCTGCAGTTCAGTGTTTTAACCACTTGAGCCACCGCAGCTCAAGGTATCCAGGTAGCTTGGTGATTAATGGGATGTTTTGGTGGCTCCAGTGCTGGCCTCCTCATTGTCTTAAAGACAGAAAACAACTTCACTTTGCAATCGCATTGGTGCACGGGGGGTGGGGGTGCCAGACGGTAGCCTGGCCTAGTGTGCAAAAAAACATGGATGGAGGTGGCCAATTTCCTGCTTCTTACTGCAGCCCAATGTATTGCACAGCCTTTTTTTTAGCTATGTGGTTTCCCATCTATCAGCATCACCCACTCAGGGTTCACAAGGTAATGATGAGTAAAGGGAAGGGAAGACAAGATTAATCACTGACAGCACCTGCTACTAGGATTCAAGTCATCATGTATAACATAAAAATGCATAAAATGCTGTAAAATGCTATAAAAGGAACAAATGAATTTGGAAGAACAGCAGCAACAAATGGGCCAAGGGGAAAGACTCACAATGCCACCACATGAAATCAACAAGAAACCACAAAAAAGGAGAATATTTGTATCTCCCTATTTAAGATTTCATTCACCCTATAAAGATGATGCATGTGCAGCTCCCTAAAATGCTTTTTCATGTTCTTGTATTCTTTGTATTTCTTTATTATCATTTGATTTATGTTACACATTTCCAAATACAGCTCAGTATGGCTTACAGTCAAATCCCAAGTAAAACAAAAAATAAATTCAATATCAACATCTCTCTCTCTCCCCTCTGTTTCCTCACTCCATAGCTGCTATGAGGAATGGGTGTAGCCATTGCAAGCAATGAATACTCAGTTCTGTTGTATGGTGAACTGAACTTATATTCAACATAATGACTTATATTTACCAGCTTGACATTCTGGCCTCCATTTTTTTAAATGCAAAATATGCCCCAAACATTTTATGTACATAGCTTATGTATATGTCTTGTCCATTCACATGACAACAAAAGCCTAGCTCCCTCCCCTTTCTCCTTGCCAAGATAGTTGCTGTCCATCAACCTGTAAATATTCTAGATGAATTTACTAATTCTTGCCTTATGCGGGGAATGTGAAGTAGCTACTATATCTTTCCTGGATCCATTTAATTGCTCAGCAATTCAGAACACTTAAATCAAAGTATCCTTCATT
Organism: Gekko japonicus; assembly: GCF_001447785.1. Classification (NCBI taxonomy): domain Eukaryota; kingdom Metazoa; phylum Chordata; class Lepidosauria; order Squamata; family Gekkonidae; genus Gekko; species Gekko japonicus. The sequence goes on along the minus strand of NW_015167577.1, from coordinate 114,858 downwards.
AGTATGGACAATAGAAATGATTCTAATGTAAGCCCATGTCAGGGGAAGCAGGTAAACACTTGCTGCTCAACTCCAAATCTTTCCTGTATTAAAGAGCAGGACTCTAGCTCCCCAGGAAGTTCAGTTTCCTGTCTCTAGCAGCCTCATTTCTCTTCTAAAGGCCAGCAAAATAATATATCAGGCTGGAGCTGCTGCAGGCTATGGGTAGGCCCGGTAAGAAGTGTTCTGTACCATTGTGGATAACTGAAAAGGCCTGAAAATTAACAAATAAATAACCAAAACATGTAATTGTGCTGTACCTTTCCAAGAGTGATACTGCCAGAGTCCAGAAATCACTGGCTCAGAAGGCAAAATTGCTAAGCTCATACTTCCTAGATGAGTGCCAGAGTTAATTCTGTTGTCCCATCCCCCAAATTCTTCCCCTAATTCAAAATATGCTCCATTTTTGCACCTGTGTGGAATACATGCATCAGCCTAGATACTGAAAAAGACAGTTGCTGTGCTGGCAATTTAGTACATGCTTGCTGACTGCTGACATTGATTTGGAAATTGAAATCAAATATATGCATTTAATTTCCAGAACTGTACGCTGGCTCTTGATTCCTCGTAACTGTGCAATCCTAATTCTTGTAGATCCATTGAACTCAATGGGGTTCAATGGGTATTTCTTTATAGGATTAACTGTAAGTCTCCTATCCCACAATTAAGAAGTTTTAGCTATGCCCCAAGGACAGGATATACAAATGTGTCACACAAAGCAAAATAAGCTGACACACACACATCTGTTTCTAAGAGGTGATCTTAAAATGTACATTCATTCTTCCTGGAAAGGAACCAACTTCAAAGTCTTTGGAGTAAAAAACCTATCCCCCTCCCCCCAATATTTTTACTTAATGCCAGAAACTATTTCTGAAATCAAGTGTATGTGGGGTTTCCCTTAATCAAACTTCTATGTTTTCTCTCCTTTCACCTTTTGGTGCCATGCAGTTCTGATTTCCTAATAAACCTATTTTTATTTTAATGCAGTACTCTGTCTCTGGACTTAAAGTTTACACTTATTCATGTGTAATTGTTGGTACTTCCTTTTAAAATGGATGAGTAGATAATTGTGGCTTATACAAGGAAGGTAGGTATTTATGTTTAAAGGGCAAATGGAAAACCTATTATAAGTGGTGACCAACAATATTTGGGGGGATTTGACATTTAAAATGTGGGGGGATTTAACATTTAACCAGGAGAGTACAAGGCAACAAAATTAATTCAAAATTCTTATTCACCATGACTTTCTCTACATATGTCTTTTCACATGAAATTCAGGTCCTGTCCTAGACTGAGAATGAAATTCATGGCACCAATCTTATGATAGGTTCTCTTATCTTGAAGAGGATGCTCACTTCATTTCTAAAGCCTCTCCATCTATTTATTTATTTAAAATGTTTTAATACTGCCTTTTCACCAGATCAGAGTCCCCAAGGCGGCAAACATAAAAACTTTAAAATTTCTGAACAATTAAAAACATTTAAAATTATAAAATAATTCAATAAAAATACACACACAAACAACATCAGAACCAAGGAGGAGGCCAATAACTGTTACTGGCGTATGCCAAATGAAACAAGAAAAAAAGCCTAAGGCTATTCACTGCAGCAAAACTCCCAGGATAAATATCTACACTGCTTGCTCTGGCTGGCCTTCAGAATATGCTCACTTGTATCTAAAGATGTCAGCATCTGGAATTTAAGGATTATCATTTTAGTTACAGGTAGGGTTGCCAGTGGGCTTGAAGCTCAACATCAAAAAAACTAAGATCATGGCATCTGACCCCATCACTCCTTGGCAAATAGAAGGGGAAGTCGTGGAAGTAGTGACAGACTTCACATTCCTGGGATCCCAGATCACCGCAGACTGTGACAGCAGCCATGAAATTAAAAGACGCCTGCTCCTTGGGAGGAAAGCTATGGCGAACCTCAGCAGTATGATAAAAAGTAGAGACATGCCAACAAAAGTCCGCATGGTCAAAGCAATGGTATTCCCAGTAGTCATGTATGGCTGCGAGAGTTGGACTATAAGGAAGGCCGAGCGCCGAAGAATAGATTCCTTTGAACTATGGTGCTGGAGAAGACTCTTGAGAATCCCTTGGACTGCAAGAAGATCAAATCAGTCAATCCTAAGAAATCAACCCTGACTGTTCCCTGGAAGGCCAGATAATGAAATTGAAGCTCAAATACTTTGGCCACCAAATGAGAAGGGAGCACTCACTGGAGAAGACCCTGATGCTGGGAAAGATTGAAGGTCAAAGAAGATGGGGATGGCAAAGGATGAGATGGTTAGACAGTGTCATAGACAGGGGTCTTTTCGGGCCGGAGCCCACCGGAGCGCCGCTCCGGCAGCGCACGTGGCGACCAGCCCCGCCCCTGGG